>NW_027113607.1:308367-310113 GCF_000696795.3 Halyomorpha halys | reverse complement strand
AAATATTTATAATTTATACTTCTTTTTACATTTACAATTTAGTCAATGTAACCAATAATACATAATTAAATAAGAGAAAAATAAGAGAGATTGTACACAATTAATTAGCATTCATCATACTGTTATATTACCTACATTTTTTGTATATTATTTCACTTAATGATTATACTTTTTTCTTTTTTGTATTCATGTTCGAGTTCTAAAAACAAAAAAAAAATTACGCATTTCAAAAAATTTTTTTTAAAGTTTTATAAATATACTAATAAATCCAGTTTGCCCCACTAAACTATATGCAGACAGAATCTAAGCTCTAGTCCTTAGATTCTGTCTGCTGGATCGTGGTAAGTTATTAGTCGTCACATTCTGCGGCGACCCATCCCCTATCTGCCCTGCCCTATTTAGGGCTTCCAACTTGGCATTATTAGTTCGGACCACATGAGGCCTTATATCTCAGAGATAACTAGGGACAGAAACCTCATATAGACCCCTCACTGTCTCAATAATCATTTTGTATAGCATCCCTCTGTATTAATTATAATTTCTTACAATAATAATAAGATTCGGCGAACTTCTTAAACTCTTAATTATTATTTTATTATTATATTAATTAATATTTTATTATATTACAGCGGGTTCCCTAAAAATAAAAAAATAAAATTATTATAAGAGCCAACAGAAACTGAAATATAACTAGGTAGGTCAACTGAATAAGAGGTTTTCAGAAATATAAGAAAAAAGTTACTATCGTAAACATCATCCGAAATAGTTAATTTATTAAAAATGTAACAATGTTGTTTATCATTTTTAAATCATCTCTCCTCACCCTTTTATTCCTTTTTGTGTTAAATAAGTTAACATTATTCTTGATATTATATAACATATAATATAACATTTTAACTCAGAACCGCTGACCACTTGGATTTTCGACGTCTTCCAAGCGGGTGTTTTATGTTTTATTCTCTTTTTTCTTATCTTTCTTTTACTGCCCCCTCTCCTTCTCTATTCTTTTATTTTTTTTCCTTACCCACGTTATCAGTTTTATTCATCATAGATTATTATTGTCATATTTTCTCATTACTCCTTTGTCTTACTTACCTTCATATTTTCTTTCTTTGTTCTAGTATTTAAATTTTATATTCCATTAGTTACATATATTTTATTTCTCTTTGTTTTTTCCATAACGTGAATTTTTATTAAATTAAAATATTCTTATTTCGTTGTTTCATTGTGTTATATATAACTTTATATCTTCACTTCGTTAATTATGCTATTTTACTTACATATATAATTACCTATGTATACGTTTTATTTCCCACTTCTTTCATTAGTTTATTTTTATCTATTTTCTTTCTGAGCAATTATTATTTATGATCATTTTATATATTCTTTTGTGCATTGGTTGTTATCTTGTTTTTGTCCTTAGCTCTGATGAAGGCTAAAAATTTTGGCCGAAACTTTGGAACTAAAAAATAAGTTATACGAGGAGAAGTTGGTTGGGGGGTGCGGTCAAAATAAAACACAAATAAGTTGAAGTAACTTATTTTATTGTGCCAACGTTTCGGATAGAATTTCTAGCCTTCCTCAGGGCCAAGAACAGAACAATATAACTACCAATGAATACAGAAAATATAAACAGAATTATATAAAGTAAATAATTGTGCAGAATAGAATAAATATTTTACCACTTATTTTCACTTATAAAATTAAATAAGGTACTTCAACTTATTCATATTCTATTTTGACCGC
>NW_027113607.1:282858-308317 GCF_000696795.3 Halyomorpha halys | reverse complement strand
CCCAACCATATTTCCTCATATATAAGGAAAAAGAATTGTAACCAGACTTGAATCTAGACTATTTGAAAGTTCAATACGAAAAATTTTTAACTATATTTACACCATCAAGATATTCAACATTTACTACTTAATCACTAATAATAAGAATATATATAATTCACTCCGACATTCACATAAGATAATAAAGTTTTAAATTCTGTGCAACTACAGACTAGACACAGAGAAATTATAAAAGACTATGACAATGAATTACTGTTGAAACATCCTCTAACTCTCCTCTGGAAAGTTTCGTGTAAAGGGCTGGTGAAGTAAAGAACTTAACAAATTACACCCCTGCACATAAGGGGCTTGATCAAAGTGAAGATAAGGGCTCGTAAAGTATAGGGGCTTTAAATTATGTAAAATAGTTCAAACAATTAGGCTTTTTTCAGTTAATTATCATTCAATGGACCATTAATCAAAAGAATAGTTTGATAAAATCGGTTTGTTATAAATAATAGAAAATTTGCTAAATTAAAACATAAAGAGAAACCATTATATTTAAAACGGGTGTATATGCTTACATTTTAAGTATTATTAGGGTAAAATTAGAAATAGGAAAGATAATATATTCAATACATACATATATTCTAGATAATTTGATTATAAATCTTTCCCATACATCCTTAATTATTAAAAATACTTTTTTTTTAATGCATTCAATAAGTTTATTAAACTATTGCACTTTTTTAGTTATATTATATTTACGTTCAAATAGTACTCTTTGCACAACTTAATGTCAATATTCATGGATGTATCCACTTTAGTGGATTATGCTACTTTGTAGGCCTTTGGTACTTTGTATACTAATCAATGGTTTGAAAAGCCTTGATACGAACATCTATACACAATAATGTATCAGTTTAAAGGATACTTTGAACATTACTTTAATCATTTGGACCTAATGCATTAATTGTGGACTTTGTTGCTTTACCTTTGAACATGCGCTAGATCGAAGCTTGAAATGAAATATAAATTCTATACTGGATCACAAACTGCTTTCCCTGGTTAAATCATCTTAACTGAATTTTTATTGTTAACATGAAGTTTTATGTAAATATACTTGGTCGGCAAAGAGTAACAATGATGAGGGTGAGTTGTTTAATACAGATAACTCTTATTTTACAAAGAAAACTGTAAAAATAAATAAATTTCCATCACAGAGAATAGAGATAGCATTCAGACAATTAAAAAATGTGAGACCTTCAGATATTTAGGATGCACATTCTTGGGAGAGCTACAGTTCAACGAAGATTCAGTGACTAAGTTGAATTAAAATCTGGATAAGCTAGTCACCTTTTGCTTGCTTAAGCCTAATGTCAACATTGTCAGCCAATATGTGTTCCCGGGTCTTACCCTCTCCCAAAGCTACGTCCAACAATACTGGAGGACATAGACACTATGATTCGCAGGAGTGTTAAGGCTACCATAAGGACTTCCTACAAACACCTCCACAGCGATGTTGTATGCACCGATGAGGTTTGGGTTCATTGCTCAGCGACTGTCCAATGTACCCGATGCCCTGTTACAGTCCACGTTCCATTATTTTGAAACTGCAGAATGTGCTGATAGGCTGGCCTTTGATCAGGGACATCAGGGTGTGAGGGCTCAATGGCAGTCGCTGCGTGAGGATGCTTTCGAGGAATGGGCCAATTGCAGATGGCAGTGCATCGGATTACGCCACTTCAAGGAGACTTCTATACCGAATAAATTTGTCTATGACAAGAAAATGATTACGGTTTCTGAATGGTCCAATGCCCTGAAACTAAACATAAATTATGCACCCCAGTGTGGAATCCCAGGTGTCAGCAGAAAGGCCAGTGAAGTTGGGTCTCTCTGTCGTAAGTGTAACAGAGAGCCTGGAACACCAGCACATGTGCTGGAAAAATGCCTCCAACAACTCCCTCGTCGTAACACGTCGGAACCACAGGGTAAAGCATTAGTTGATAAAGCTCCAAAGAGATGGGGATTTTGCCTGCTTCGACGAGGTCTACTGCATAGAAACGGAGGGATTCACGCGATATGCTGATATTGTCGCTTTCCCCAAGACAGCTATGTCCAGCATTCATTCTGGATCCCACAGTAAGATATTAAAATGACCTTTCCAGGCAAATAGAGAAAAGAAGGAAATTTATAATAAATATATCCCTTTCCTTAAGGAAAAGTTCCGTGGGAGTTTGGGAGAAGAGACTTCAACGTGAGAGGTGGCCCTCTGGTTCAGAGCTCGTGGAACTATACCAAGCACAACATGGAACTTCTTGGAGTAACTCTGTGTTGATACCAAGGACGTGATGAAAATGGCAGAAGGAATAATTCTGGACTCTGGGAATTATCCACCATCGTCCGCACAGTAACTGAGAATGATAGTGATGTCTCCGTGGAGAGCATGCAAATTTTGATATATGTATTATTTTATATATCTATGCAATTTTATATTTATTACTTTTAACTTTTAGCTTAATTTACTTAGTTATTATATTTTTATTTTTGTATGCATGTGTTGGAGTGTTTTTTTTTTAAATTAGTAGATCGTAAATATGGACGACAATATTGGATTTTATGTATGTATATATATTTTTTACTATATTTTAAATGGTTATATTATTGTTATACTTTTAACTTATATTTACTTTTATGTGTGACGGGAAAAAAAGACATTTTTTCAGAATTTAAATAATGGAAAAAATAAACATAATTAAAGAATTATAAAAAAATTATACTGTGACTATTTATATCAAAAGAATTATAAAAAAAAAATTTAATAGTGTTTTTCTCTCTCTACAATTAATTAATTATCTTGACAATTTCTATTTTTTTAAAAAAACATTTGTATTTCTTTATATCTAATATAATTTTTATTTATTTGTATTTTTTTCTGTTTCAGAATGATGAGAGGGGCGACGTGTTAAAACTCCACCCACCTTCCAGGTGAGTACTTTTAAACATAGAACAGATATTGTTTGTATTTTTTTTTTTTGCTTCGATAAATTTTCTGTTGTAGCATTCATATATCAATATATTTTTATTGATTATTTATTTCGTAGTGAAAAGGTTGTTTAGCAATATTTACCAGAGCATTATTGTAAGGACTAGTGTACTCGAAAGGTTCAATGCCGATACCATTTACAGCCAGTAATATTGATTTAGAGCTCGTTCCTAATGATCTAGGACATTTGAAGAGACTATTCGAGTATCGCATATTCTGTCATAGACTAGCTGTTAAATGATATTAAATATAACTAACACTTTAAAATACTATGTTGGGCATTTCGGATTAACAAGCATAATTGACTGTTTTTTTTTTAATTAAGCAAGAGAAGTTCTAATAATGTTTAGACATAATTAATAGTTTAATCTAATTTTTGTAGCTTCAAGTAGATTTCAGTTATCAATTCATATTTGTTTAAAAAAAAAAAAAGAAAACCAATTAATTAATATTTAGTCTTTGTCGATATATATTAGATATAAGGATTGAACATAATTAAGACGAAAATATTAATAAATTAAATTAATAAAAAAAAAATTTACAATTTTTTATTTCAACATGAATATGACACAAACAAAAGGTTATAAATATAAAATTAGTTTGTAGGAAGATAGTCCAGGTGGCGGTCAATAAAGGAATCAAAATAGTAAAATAAAACTATTGTATTTATTGTTAACCAACGTTGTTGATGACGATGATGACAAATTGTTGGTTAACAATAAATACAATAGTTTTATTTTACTATTTTCTAAGACTATCTTCCAACAATCTTCTTCATACGGACAACTATCTTCTTCCAATATAAAATTAGTTCAATATACATCAACAAGAATTAAGTTTTTTCAAATAAATATTTAATTTAGTTCAGTATTACACCGAATGGTACAATGGATACTCTAATATCCTTAAAATTGTTTACCATAGAGAAGCACATGATTCAAACCTAACTTAACCATTTTATACTTCTTCTTTTTTATTTAATGTAATTTACTTATTAATAAGTAAATATGTTGTATGTTTCATATACACTTGAAAATCTTGGGAAGGAACCACTCATAAGTGGTACTTCAAACATTAATTTAAATTAAAAGGTCCCGTGACCATCTTCCTTTCAGACACCTCGGAGGATTATCAGGGATTGTTAAGGATGAAAGATTAAGAATTAATGGATTAGGATGGTTAAGTAGTTTGGAATGAAAAGACGCATATCTGTTTTGGGCTAAATCTGCAACGAATGGGATGTTAAGGTCTTTGTGAATGAGTTTATTTGTAACGTAATAAGGAGAATCAAGGGTTTTACTTAGGATTTTGGATTGTAAGGATTGGATACGGGAGGAATTTGATGGTTTGGTGGAGCACCAGAGTTCAATTCCGTATGTCCAAATTGGTCTGATTATCGTAGTGTTTACTAATTTTTTGTAGTGAATGGGAAATTTAGAGCGTTTGTCAAGTAAGTGTTGTAGCAATCGGAATCTACGAGCAGTTTCTTGTCGTTTCAGTCTTGTGTGTGGATTCCAAGTAAGTCTCTTGTCAAGATGGAGTCTTGAATCTGTTCAACAGGCGTTAGTAGAGTATTTAGAAAGGATACTGTAGGACAGGAGGGTAGAGGTTTACGACGGAGAGTAAAGGTGATCTGATGGGATTTGTCAGGATTTATTTTGATTCTCAAGTTTTGACACCATTCTTCAATAGATGTTATGTGTGTCTGTAGTGTTTGTGAAGCATTAGTTGGGTCGTTGTTTACAGACAGTTTACATGTGTTATCAGTGTATGTTGTTAGGACTGTGTTAGGGTGAGTTGGGATGTCAGCTGTATAAACCGTATAAAGAATGGGATCTAAGATACTACCTTCAGAAACACCGGCGGACTGAGAAAAGAGAGATGAGTAGGCTAGGTTATGATTTACTTTAAAGGTTCTATCAGTTAGGTAGGTGCGGATTATAAGGAAATATGTAGGTGGTAGGGACGAAGTTTATAGAGCAGACCTGGATGCCAGACTCGATCAAAAGCTTGTTCAACCTAGAATATAAATTGTTTTTAAATAAAGATCCTCCTGTGCCTAAAATTTTTCCAAATATTAAAAAAATTAAGACCGACTGGTCTATGAATGTGTGTTAAGATTTTTTAGAAATGGAACAGAGTTGATATTCGTTTGTAGCACCTCACCTCAAGGCTCACACTGAACTAGGCAGTGATTTAAGGCTCTATGAACTGCACCAAAGGTACCATTATGAAACAGGTGCTATTTTGTATTCCCTTAAACAAATTCATCAATTTTCTAGTAATTATACGTAGTTTTCATTAAAATAATGAAAAAAAAAATTGGGGTGAAATTGACTTTTTTCCACCGTGCTCTTGTACTGTCACCTCTAAATTAAACTCTTAACTATGGTGACGTATTTAATAACAACTAACTTCGCTGTATTATCGTTAATACTGGCCCCATTTAAATGATTTTTCTTATTATTTTAGGCAATTTTATTATCTAAGGTATTTTCATGTATATACTACCTAAAATATAAATAGTTTTTAAATAAAAACCCTCCCTTTGCCAATAAACTGCCCCAAATTCATGGAAAATTCATCAATTTTCGAGTAATTATACTTAGTTTTCGTTAAAGTAATCGGAAATTTGGGTGAAATAACTGACTCCATCCTACACTTGCACTATTACCTCTAAACTGAAATTCGTCTTACGTTTTATGTGGAAAGTACAAAATTCAAAGTTATTAACAATAAATTTTCATTTTTTAATGGAGTTCTGATTTAGACATTTTGGCTTATATGTCAATGGTACGAACAAGCGAAAATTGTAAATTTTGTTTGCCAATAAAATTTCCCACTCCAGTCGCTATATAGTGGGATTCCCTATATTAGGTGCTTCCATCTCGGCTTGGTAAAATACGGATGGAAGGGAAACGAAATTATCTGCTGTAGCGACCTCATCATAGATTTGGTGGAGTTACTAAAATCGGATTTGATAATCCCTGTTTTCAGTTTATGGAACTTTGCGGTACGGTGAGTTTTCATGTGAGTATTTTTTATTAAGAACTGTTAACAAAAAAATCTCAGATTTATTTAAAACATATTTGATTTATTAAATTACTAAAATTCATTTCAGTTTGACAATAACTTTCACTTTTTCATTAATTTTTTTTTCGTAATTAGGGGTTTTCTGTGTGTAAAGAATAGTAACAATGAATTTCTGAGATATAAAAACCTTAACTATAAAATTTTATTATTAACACACACAAATTTGATCCAAATATACTCTAAACATTTATTTTCGAAAACTCTCCAACGTTTCGGCCCTCAGACCATTTTCTTGGAGAAAACCTTAAATATTGATGTATATTCTTTAAAAATTATTCTGCAGGCTAATTGCCTATGTCATGCCTAAAAATATTTTTATATTTTAAACCTAAAACTAACAGTAAGCTGTTGAATGACTTTAGTAAGTAGAAATAGAGACAATTATTTATCTGAAAAGGTTTTAGGTTTAAAATATAAAACATTTTTAGATATGACATGGGCAATTGGCCTCCAGAAATTTTCTTAAAGAATATGGCATCAATAGTTAAGGTTGTCTCCTTAAAAATGTCCTGAGAAATGAAAAACGTTGAGAGTATATTTGGATCAAATTTGTGTGTGTTAATAATAAAATAAACCACTCTCAAACAATAAATATAGTAAATCGATAAAACAAAATTTCAACTAATATGAAAAAAAAATATTATACCGAAAAGATAATTGACAAACCTAATTATTAAATTTAAATACGGTTCACCTATCGCCTGTAAGTAAAATTAATTACATTTAAATTAATCCATTCAAATATGTGAATAAATTAAAATTTTTCTAGTTTTCGCTTATTTGTCTAAATTTAGCGTGAAGATAAAATTTGAATGATAGCTCATCATATATTTTAATCTAAATGTAAAAAACATGCAGCCTTGCAACCCACCACTTTCGTCTAATCTCGAGCGTAACCACGTGTCACAAAGTAAAATATACTCACCTGGAATTTTTTTTTTCTTTTATTTGTGGAGGGATGTTTTTCTATTAAAATAAAATACAAAACTTAGTATACATACGTGAAATGGATATTATACATATCAATTCAAATTAAGAAATAATTAAAAAACCCACATGCCTTATTTTAAATAGTACAAAGTATTTATTAAAATTTTAATGCTGGTCAGTCTTTTTTTTTTTATTTAACTGAATTATAATTTTCTCAGTTTTTCATTTATTTTATTTTGGAACTGGTTAATAAAGTGAGACGCTTAAGCGGGTTCCTAAAGCACCTGTTCTTTTCTACAGATTCTATATTGTTTGATAGGAATATAACGTTTTATCTTGTCTGTTAGGTTTTGGTCAAAGTGTCTAGAGTAATAAGGTTTACCACTAACAGCCATCAGGAAACTAGCTTTGTCAATATTGCATTCTGACGTCATGTGGGAGTAACTTGTAAAAAAAAATTCTTATACTAAAATGTTCCGAAAAAAATATTTACATATTTTTTCACTCATTTTTATATATATTTTTAATTACTATTTATTGCAGTTAGTGGGATCAAGACCCCAATGTATATAAAATGCTTATAAAAAATTATTTTTTTTTATTATTGTTTTGCAGCTACATTTGGAAATTCTAACTCATACAATTTTTTTTCACGATGTATTGACATTTGACAGTCCTTTTGAACCTATTAAATAAAAAATTTTAGACGACCAACATTGTCGATTCAAAACGTTCTTATATTATAATTTTTAATAAGAATTATAACAGCTGCCACAAGTAATACAACTTGGGTTAAAAATATAATCTTAGTTACAAATACAAGGGTTTGACAAATATTTAGACTGGCAAAATAGAACATATGCGCAAATAAAATTAATTTTCAGTATAATAAAAAAAACATAAAACGAAACGTTATTGCTGATTATATGAAATAAATTATTGCAGTTGAAAAGGAAAGAATTGTGTCATTCACCAAATCCAGTTTAAAAAAATAAAAATAAAGTTGTTGTATTTATGTGTTTTTTAGAAAAAGAAGGTGAGTGGGGGGCCCTGATAATATGGATAATTTTCAGTTTAGAGTTAAAAACAAATAAATTGTAATGAAAATTAGATACGTATAGCAAACTATTTTAATTTGAAAACATTATTAACAATTTTAAACAGCCTTGGACATCCTATTGATATATTTTTAATTAATGTCTTAGTCAAGTTTTTCAAAAGATTTCAATCGCCCTGAAATTTAGTTTAATGTTATTAAGTTCTTTCATTTTGGAAAAGTGACAATCTTAGGTTGAGTTGCTACCAACAAAGGAATAGATTCCGACTATTAAACACTGACTAGAAATACTCTCTAAACTTCTAATTAATTTCAATTATTTACATGACCATAATAAGGACTGTTTGGACTTGGGGAGTTGAGCTTTGAGGGTCCACTAAAATAACCGAATTCCTCACTTATTCAATCTTATGTTGTCAAAAATAAAATCATGATCTATAGTGACCTAAGTGTTCCTTATGTTGCAAATTCAGTCAGAACCAAAAATCAATACTTCAATTCTAAAGTCTCTGACTCACCAAAAGTACTTATAACCATGCTTCATCTTTAATTCCTTATAATCCTGCTAAACACCTGAAAAGAATATAACCTCGAGATATTCTATTCTAACAATGCTATTTGAGTTCTTCCAATGGGTAGATTCACAACAATCCTGTATTATGCCATTGACAATAAGTCACAGAGCATTAACTAGTTTTATTGTTAAATTCATACAGTTGTAATTTTCCATAAATTAATCTATATTTAAATTACTATTTATTTTATAATTCTGAAATTTTTGGAATTCAAAATAGAAAGAGACTATCAGTAGCAAGCAATAAATGAAAAAGGCTGGGAGTTGAAGATGTGCCCCTTTATTCGATAGCTTAAGGGTTGAGGGAAAAGAGAAGGGATTGGGCTGGAAGCCAGTGGAGGAATAGATCCAATCAGGGAGTCATTTGATGAGCTAATGACTTCTCGGCGTTCTTCTTGTTCTCTTCTCAGGGTTCGTTTTCTTTGCCATCTTCAGACCTAAATTATCATCTGGTTCTGTTTACCAAAAGATGGAAACAGGAAGCTCGTCGTTTAACTTTCCTTTGTCGAATTCCGGTATATTTTTCCCGCTATTCGTATAATTCCACTATTATTATTAAATTTGAAACTTTCTAGAATTTTCTCTGAAAAGCTTTTTTTAGAGCATTTTTGTCGAAAGATCTGTTGGTTTCGTTACTATAGGAACAATCTTTGAAAATAACTATTATTTTAATATGAAATTGGTGATGGACTCAATCTTCCTTATTTTAATATATTAGTTTATCTTCCATCTTCAGGTTGTTAGAAAACAAATTTAACGTATACTTACAACATTACCATAATATCACATTATTTATTAAATTATTCATAAACTATTTACCTGAATAACTTTTTTATATATAATATATAATTCTGATTGATAGATTTATTTATTGATAAATATTACAATCTGCCACACAGTTGTGGGCAATAGGTAATAGTGATGGATGATCTCATACATACTAAAATAAAAAAAATAATAATAATAAAAAAAATAAATTAATAAATAAAAATAAAATAAATAAAAATATAGACAAGATGAACATAATCAAACTATAATATATAATTAACTCCTTATTTGTCATTTCATGCTAATAATAAACATATTATATTGTCGACAGTTAAAAACATTTTATAATATCAACTATTATACATTTTTAAATCAAGGAGAATAATTACCTTCCTGAAGGTTATCTTTCACTATGATAGAAACTCTAGAAACTCTTCCAGTAGAAGATCATTAATTTAACTTCTTTTTTTTAACTTAAATATTATGACCTAAATTATCGTCCGTTTTTTATTATTTTTTTTTTAAGAGAATTTTTGTAAACAGATTTGCTGCGCTTCTTTACCTTATCCGTATAAAGCTAGTATTAGATAACAAAAAAAAATTCTAATATTTTGGTCTTAATGTAGGTGTTATAAAAAAACAAAAACAAAAAAAAATGTGAATTTTAAAGTTATATACAACATTTTAATTGACATTAATAAAAATAATCCTATATTAAGAATAAAATAGTTTAATCTTTAAAAATAACTATATATATATATTTTTTAACTAGATTAATGTTGTGTAGGCTCAACTATGTTCACCAAAATATGCAACCCGATTCTTTATTTTATCATTTTTTTCGTAATATCTAGGAATGGAAATCACCATTCTTAGAAAGAAAAATTCTGAATTGCTTACAAAATTTCACGCCTTACTCTTTTTGGACAAAATTTAATTTTTTTTTTTGCATAAAATTTAATTGATCGTGAATTCGTATATTCATGTATTAAACTTGGGTCCGTTACAGAAGAGTGATTGGCGCTGATGGGAGAATAAAATAGGTATTTGATTCCGGAGTGAGGGGTTCCGCAATAGAGGGTTTCGAATGCATTATATGTCTACCTTGTTGGCTTGAAGGTTAATAAACTCTGTCCGTTACGAGAAGCCTTCGTTGTACAGAGTAGTTTCACTCTAATATATTATTTTAAAATATTATCTTTTTGATTTGCACTGACTTTGGATTCTCTCTTTGATAGAGGACCAATGAATGCTTGACGAATGTGATTGCCTTCAGCCTATTCCTCTGACATAATGCGATATCCAGGAGAAAAATATTGCCCTTTGAGTAATCTATCTGTTCCTGATGTCAATGACAGGAATCCGTTTTTCAGCGCTGTCACGATATCATATCTAACATCGGAGTCTGATAGGCCGGTATTGTGCCAGCACTTTCCTTCTTATCTTCACCCCTACGAATTGAATGCGATAACATTCTCAACACATTAAATCCGTCAGTTTCACGGTTGCGGGGTCCAATGAAGCAAACTAGAAAGTGCTTCAACATGGCATACTACTGCAAATTAGACAGAAAAAAAAACTTGTAATCTATTTACCATACATATTTTCAAAGAGAATTTTTTAAATAATTAATCAAAGAGAAAAATAAGAGAATCCACAGTATGATTAAATATTATGATACTTGTCCAGAAACTATTAGTTTGTTGTATAACGTTCTTTTCAGGTTCCACGAAGGGTTATCAATAAATTAGGAAGAATGTCTAAACTAGTTTTGATTCGGAATTGAGTTCTATTTAGTTTTATTATATATCTATAGACTGCCCTACAATTCTATTACAATATTACTACAAATTTTTTTTTTAATAATTTATTTATTGATATTTACAACTGTATACACATATATACAAGTAAATTTGCTGTAGGTGACATAGTAACATGATGAAAACATGCGGAGAATCTACTCACTGATGGAACTCCAATAACATTTCTAGAGAAGAAGATCTCGAGGCCATCTTCTTTTCAGACGCCTAGGAGGATTATTAGGTAATGAAGGAGAAGCCATGTTAGAAACAAGTGGATTTGGGTGGTTGAGAAGTTTATTATGGAAGAAACGGTATCTGGTTCTGGCCAAATCGGCAACATATGGAATATTGAGGTCCTGATGGATGACTTGATTTGTGACAAAGTAAGGAGCATTAAGGATTTTACGAAGGATTTTTGACTGTAAGAATTGGATTCTGGAGGAATTTGATGGTTTAGTGGAGCCCCAAAGCTCAACTCCGTATGTTCTACAAATTGTAATAGAAATTCCAACACTCCACTTATCCCTGTCGAACAGGTCAGATCTATCTAAGACTAAATCTTGACAAACGGCTAACTTGGAATCCAAATTAGGAGAATACAGAATACTGCATGTCGATTCTAATTGTTACTGCACTTACAAGACAAACAGCTTAAACTTCCAAGTAATTAAAAAAGACTCATATACATAGCCAAAATAAGGCCTATTTGGACTTCCAGAGTTGAGCTTTGTGGCTTTACTAAACCATTGAATTTCTCTCACCCACAATCCTTACAATCCATAATTCTTTGTAAAATCATCAATGATCTATACATTGTCACAATTATAATCTATGAAGATCTTAAAGTGCTATGCAGCTGATCTAGCCCGAACTTATATTTATACTATATTATATCTTTCTATAATAAACTCTTTACCAAACCAAACCCAATAATTTCTTAACTTGATACTTTTCTGTTCCTGATAATCCTTTGAGGTGACTGAAATAAAAATGGTCTCGAGAACTTCTAATGTATTGAAGTAATTATCATTGCAGTGCTACTCTTATTCCAAAAACTTCTTTTTCAAAAGTTAAGTCCTGAATGTATAGACAAGCTTGATCTGTTATATATTAGTAGTTTTTTATTTATTTAATGATTATTTACAATTTAATTTACCTAAAAATACATACAGTAAAATTGAAAACTACCCAATGGTAGCACTCTAATGATGTTTTACATTAGCAGATCTCGTGGCCATCTTCTTTCCAGACTTCTCGATGATGTGCCAGGAATGGAAGAGAAAGCAACTTTAGTGGCTTTGGGTGGTTAGGGTGTTTATAATGGAAGGAATTATATCTGGTTCGGGCTAGATCGGTTACACATGGAACACTGAGGTCTTTGTGTTAGATTTTATTTGTGACAAAGTAAAGAGCATTTAGGATTTTACGAAGGCTTTTGGATTACAAGGATTGTATACGAGAGGAATTCGAAGGTTTAGCGAAACCCCAAAACCAAAACCAAAACCAAAACCCCTTTAATAAACTTCTTTAATAAACAAAATAAACTTCTCAACCACCCAAAACAACTCGTTTCTAACCTGTCTTCTCCTTCACTACCTCATAATCCTCCTAGGGGTCTGAAAAGAAGATGGCCTCGAGATCTTCTCCTTTAGAAATATTTTTGGAGTTCTATCAATGGGTTCAATCAATAGATTCTCCACATGTTTCTATCATGTCATAATATCACTTACAGCAAATTTTCTTGATGTGTATATATGTATACAGTTGTAAATAACAATAAATAAAATATTATTTAAAAAAATAAAACTTTTCTTTGGATTAAAAATTTATTTAAAAGGTTTTGCGATTAAGGTTGCAACAAAAATATTTAAAATCATCAAAATCTATTATTCTTAAAGTAACAAATTTGCATCGCTGGAGACTCTTGGAATAGAAGAATGACCATTATAAAATTTTGAACTTAGAGATTGTAATGGTAGAGAATCCATTGTCTAAGTCTGTTTTAGAAGTTTAATGGTCTTCAATAAAGCGTAGAGCAAGTCCGGGCGATCTTCAGCACACTCCATTAATCAATTTACAGTAAGATGAGAGATGAGGACATTTAGCAGATTAGAGCTTGGGTGATCAATAGTTATCCGAAGGCTGGAGAGGTTGTGTTTGATCATAAAGGATACGTGATATTTCCATGACAGGGTGTCGATCTGGGATAATATCACAAACAAGATTCCTTACAAAGCGATAGAGTTTCATGGAACATGAGAATGGAGAAATGAGAAATTTCAGGAAGGAAATTGAAAAGAAAACTCCAGCCAATTACCTTACATTTTTCAGCATTTAATTTCCTATTTCCTAATATGCCATATTGCTTTGGCTTTATATATCTTTAATTTCTATTGTACTAATATATATATATATATATATATATATATATATATATACGAAGATAAGTGTCATAAACTATCTTATAGTTAGTTAAATTTTCTTTATTTTGAGTGTTGGTAGACATATGTGCGTCTTGTGGATCTAGAGATATATTTTTTCAAAAATCCAACATTTTATACGAACAACTACTACTCTTACAAAGATAAAAATATTTACTATTTTGTTAAATTTAACTTGCTTTAATTTGAGCGCTGGCAGACCTATGTACGCCCAATGGTTTCAGAAATGAAGTGTTTCATAAAACAAACTTATTATCTGAACAACTATAAATCAATTTATTTTAGTAAATATCATGAAAACTACTATTCCTACGAAGGTAAAGTTCATAAACTTCTTTATAGTCCATTAAACCAGCTTTAATTTGAGTGGTAAACGAAATTTTGCTTTTTAAAAAGCTGTATCTCGAGAACTATTGGACGTAAATAGTTCTTTTAGGTCTAATATTTCAGAAAATTTACTCCTCTTTAAATATTTTTTTTTTATATTTTCTAGTGTTGTTAGTAGTTTTTAAGATAAACAGCTCCAAATGAAAAATTGATGTTATTTTAAGGTTTTGAAACTGCCGCCATTTTTTATTTCCCCTACCTATACTTGGTAGAATCATCAATTTTGACTAGTAATTATACATAGTTTTCATTAAAGTAATCAAAAATTGGGGTGAGATAACTGCCTTTTTTTTCTTTCCGGCTCTTGTACTATTTGCTTTACCTACTTTGTCACATTAACTAAAGAACTAAATCACTCCTTCTGAGGCTAGAGTGGTAGGGCATAGTTTTACTTCAACTTTAATTAAAACCTACCACAAATGACTAAATTGTTTCGAAACTTTTGAATCTCTCGCGGTGTTTCTCTATGCTGTTGTTAACGGCCACAGACCAGTATAGATCATTGATACCCTTGTGTGTTTTAGTTGAGGATATTTTAAATATTAAAAAACCTAATCTATAGCCTTATAACTGTTTGTAATTTGTCTTTTCTCTACCTAGCGACTTCGATCTCATTCAATTCCAAGTAAACCTGGTTATACATATTACTTAATTTTGACGCTATCCTCCCATTTACGCTTTATTAAGAACCTAGCCATTATTTTCTCACCAATTAATTTTTTTCCAGTTACCGTAGACCCTTAATTTTTAAATCTGAAGAAACGTATTTCCTCCTACCATACCATAAATTTTGTTTTATCTGTATTTTTTTCTCGAGAACTAGTTCCTCAATCAATTTTATCAACGTAATTGTATTCAATTTTATAATTTGCTCCTCCTTACACAATTGCACCAGATTATCGAAATATCCAAGCACGGTTATTTCGGTTATTTTACCACTTAAAAATATTTATGAAGTATTTAAAGATTTCCTTATAATGCTGTCTGGATCCAGTAGAACTGTTTATTCTTGTATATAATCAGGAAAATGAAAATATTTACAGCTTCTGACCGTTTAATCTGGCACCAATCCATTACTAGGTTCTATGAAGGCCAACACATCCTCAATAAAAATGATCATAAGGCTGCCTAAGACAATAAGTTAAAAATCCTAAGCTAAGTTACTAAGATGTGACGTGAAATTTGGGCTTTCCTGGAATATATAGCTAATGATTATATTATTGTTACAATATTAACATTTTATAGGCGTTGGTTTTGAGATATAATAGGAGTGAGTGAGCCTCGTGTGCCTGTTCTCAGCCTAATTTGTAAGAACTCTCAACATTTATAGCTGGATACACCAGATCTTGTCCATTTTAATAATTTTTGGTTTACTCCTCACTTACTCAGGATTAAGCCTGAATATTTAAAAAATCCTTTTTGAGACGATGATGAAACAATAAAATTAGTATTTCAGTTTTTAAAATCACAAAACTACCGTCACAAAGATCGAGCAGACTAAGAATTAAAAATTAATAAAAGAAAGGTAAGCAAAAATAAATAAGGCATTAATGCCATTGATGACCAGAGATGTATTACACCATTAAATAAAAACAAACAAACAAGTAAAAAATAAATTACTTTAAAAAAAATGTATACATACAATTAAATAAAAATAGCTATTAATCATATAGATTTTAAGTGGTGGAATGTATTTACGAGCGAGGACTTATTTCAACTCCTAAGTAGGGTGGTAAGAAAAAGTAAGGGTAGATTTTTCACTTGTAAACAATTTTTTGTTTAAAAATTCAGAACTTAGTTCGTTTAATTGGTTTTAGTTCGAGTTTGTGAAAAACATCGGTTTAAACCTACGTTTAGTACTATGGACTATAACCCTGTCGAATCAAGTTGTACGGTTTTATTTGTAACCATGAACATTTCGATTAGTGTAAGAAGGTCTTTCCTTGTATTCTATTTGCTTCACTTGCTGCTTGGGAATTGCTTGTTTTCTTTTTTATAGGCTGCAAAGAGGGAGGGGGGCTCCACATTTAAATAAGGAGATTGCTACTGCTAGACTCATTTTAATTCTGTAAATCTTTCCGTCTCTCTGTAAGTGGTAAATCTTTAGGTGACTACTGAATTAACTTAATTCAGATGGCATTGCATATGGTTTGTTTAATTTTCATATTTCTAAAAAGCCGTTTTATCCCTTGAATAGTGTATTTATTGCTGATATTTTAATATTTTAGCCAATGTTTTATAATTTATTTTTTTTTTTTTATTTCAGGGTATTGGTGTATTTTTTTAAACTCTCAAATTTTAAAGGTCTGTGGAGACTTAACTATACCATGTCAAAATCGCGTATACGAAGGCATTTAAATGGGTTATTTGGTTCAGCTGGAACAGTTTGCCTTTTTTATTTATATATTTATTACTAGTTCGGCCTTGGCCCTGTTTCATAATAAAGTACAAACTAATACTATTAGTCTTGTAGATTTATCTTAATTATATTTAACAGACTTTAACTATATTTAACAGACAATAGTAACTTGTACTTTAGTATTTTTTAATTCCTCTAATATCACTAATAGTCATCTCTATCAGGGAAAAAATACGTATTAGTGTTATTACCACAGTAGTTTCTACACTTGTACTATCAACTAATTCTATTAGCTTTCAATAAAACAGAGCCATGGTATTACATGGTTGAAATGACAGTTCATTATTTTTTAACAATAGATTAATGGGTGGGTTATAATCTCGTAAAAAAGACACTGCGCACTATATACAACGTTATAATTTTAAAAAAATATAATAAAAATAATAATTCTCCATAAAAGAGAACATTAAAGCTAATATTGACATTCTTAGACCTAAAAAAACAAAAAATTGCTATCTAATGGGTAAAAAAAAATGTTAATTTGAAAAAAAGAACAAAGAGAAAGAAAATGAAATAGTAGTAATGTTAATAATAGAATTGATAAATAGAGAACTTATAACAGAATGTCCTGCAGCAGTGTAGGCTTCAGTCTTCGAGTTGTGGTTGGGTTTCCCTAGTTGTAGGTCACTGCTCCTTTAACTGTCGGTAACTGGGAGTGGAACTTCATAAACCGTTTCCTAATGTAATCCTCTATCGACTCCATTTGTAATTCCAGATGCAATTGGCTATTTCTTACAAACCGAGGAACATCTACAACGGTTAACAGATTGCCTATTTTATATTGTGGTCGAATCGTCGAGTGTCGGTTTTCGGGTGCAAATCGAAGGGCACTTGTGATGCATCCACACACGTGTGAGTTCAATTAGCATTGTTTTAGATATGCCGAAATATAAACAGTTCTACCAGTTTTAATTAATTAGAAATTTTATTAATATTCATAATCGACAATAAATTGTAGTCTAAGATTGTATATTTTAAAATTTCAACAATTTTTTTGTAAATGTTGTTTTAATTCTATTCAATTGACTTTAACGGTATATTTTTGTTTTATTATAGCACACGTATACATCTATAAACACATTAAACGTATGGATAATTAAATTAGCAAGTATTTAATAAAACTGCTGTCATGGAAATTGAATTTATAGATAATGTAAGACTTCTGTGTTTTTTTTTGATATTTTGATAAATTACATGATGCATTTAAACTTTGAAAAGCGGTTTTATGAGTAGGTTTCGTTTAAGACCACCTTAAAATTATTGTTTGTTTTTTAAAGTAGATACATTTTTGAATAAATAAACGGAAATAAAACTAGCTTTTAAAATGAAACTTCTACACAAACGTACACAATTTTAGGGGGGGACCTTTATTTATTTTGCAGGTTACCACAACAGGTGAGGTGAAATTCATCAGACCAAAAACTTTTTATTTCATTTATTAAAGTAAAAAATAAACAAAAGCTTTTAGCCTTTTAATATATCGTGCCGTTGATTATTTTTAACAGCTTCTATTCCAAAAACATTGCAAAAGAATAATTAATGTCTCAAATAGACACATTTTATTTTCTTTTTTGTACTTTGAACTAAATAATGGACAATCGTTATCACTATGCAGAAAAAATATATATTTTCCTTAATATGTAAAACATAAAAAAAAATTAAAAATTGGCAAAACATTTATGTGCTTATGGATCGTCTGGATTTAAAGAAACTAGCAATTAAAACTTTTATTTTAAATATTTTTATAACAGAATTTTTATGTCAGAAATTTAGAATTAGAATCAATAGAAAATTTCTGGTTATATAAATTAGTTTTCATGTCTGAAATTTTTCTTTGATGTTTTATCTTGATATTTATAAATAATCTCAATTTTTTTTTTTTTAAATGAAAATGAATGATCATATTTGTGTCAAATATTTATTTCCTACTAGTCCGTTCGATTAATAAAACTCATTATCTTTACTTAATTACCTGGTAAATCATCTGAAATGGCCTGATGGAACACTTAATTTTTGTATTTGTTAATTAATGAACCCTTGTAAATGTTAATTGCCAACGAATGAAGCGAAACAAGGGGCGGACGTGGAGTGATTTAACTTCCCGTTGTTTTTTTTTCACTTACTATCAAGGCATCCATTAACTGACCTAGAAAAAATTATACGAACTAAAATATACAAAATATACTCTTTCTACCACCTTACTATATGTAAATTGTGTAAATATTGAGATTAAGGTCTTATGAAAATGAAACTTGCAGCTACATTATAAGAACAAGTTTATTATCTTACGTAAAAACAAAAATATTCTTTTCACAAAATTACTTAATATTGTTAGTTTAATTTAATAATAAGTAAAGTGTTCATAGTTACACTGGTATATTGTTTTTTAATTAAAATTATAATCAAATCTCTCCATGCATCTTTTCTATTTTATTTTTAATTTTATCCAATCTCCATATTGCTAATCCAAGCTTAATAGACAGAATTCCTCTTTAGACTACAAATAACATATATATTTATAATTCACACTGTTAGGATACAATCAAATAAAATTACTAAACTTGATTAATTATTCATTATAAACAATTTTATTTTGGTCATTTATTTTTCCTGGAACTCATTTTTAATTATTAAACATCAACCACAAAAACAAAAGCTCACCATTTTTAATATAAAATTATGCAATAATAACAAAATTATTTATCTATTTATATTTCAAATTTTGTAAAGTATTGGTATCTTCTATTGGCCAGTTTAAACATTTTTATTTGTATCCCAGTGAATATAGTCTATCTGGAGGGTGTGAAGTCTGATGAGCGGCATCCTTTTAAAAAAATAAAAAATTACAATCTTTTCGAAATAAAGTCATAAGAATCTCAGTGGATGCTCTTTGGTTTGTTAGAAACATCTAATTGCATCGGAAATTACCAATAGAGACAATAGAGGATTACATCAAAAAAAGGTTTCATGAAGTTCCACTCCCAGTTACCTACAGTTAAAGGATCAGTGACCTTCAACTTGGGAAACCCAACCAGAACTCGAAGACTGAAGCCCTGGCTGCTGCAGGACATCCTGTTATAAATTCTATATTTATCATTCCTGTTATTGTCACTCTAAAATTTTATTTTTTATTTTCTTCAATTAACTTTCATTTTATTTATTTTGTTAAATCCATAAATGTCACTGTTTCGATTATTAACTTTACTTTAACTTTTATTAAGAATTATTATTTTATGTTATTTTCTTGTTTTATTTATACATAACATTGTATGTAGTTAGGGTTGTCTTTTATATGAGACTATATATACTCCCCCATAATTAATTGTTAAAAAATAAATAAATAAATGTAGCTCTTACATTAACCATTGTAGGCCCATCTGGTGTTAAATAAATAAATAAAAATAATAAATTAAAATCTATTTTTGAAAATAGAACTTCTGGAAGTATTTGTGAGTGTTTTGTTTTTCAAATTCCGCTTCTTCCTAGATTTTTATTAACTGTGGTCGTATTTTTCGGGGCTTTTGTGTGTACAATATATGAATTAATTTATTATTCATGATTTACTTTTTTAAAAAAAGTTTTGTTTTGTTATAAAACGATTTTTTTGTTATTTATTTTGTTCGAAAATTGTAAAATATACATAGATATAGAATACAATTGTGATAAGTTTTTGTGGTAATTGAGGTTTTCTTTAGTAGGTTTGGTTGGTAATTGATTATTTTTAAAAATATTTACGCTAATTGAGGTCTAATTTAAATCACAATTCTGTGAGAAATAGAATGAGGACATGGAGACAGAATTTAAATGCAGATAGAACGGGAGCAGGGTGGACTAGGAATGGAATAGATTTCCATAAAGATGTAGGGCAGTTAATGAACAATTTATCAAACGCAGCTGTGCTATGAAAAGATTTGTAGTTCACAGGGGCTGTAGTGTGTACAAATAGGATTGAATTTCGGATTTGAACTTAATAATTTGGAAAATATTTCTGATAGGCTGTGGGAATGGAGTAAAAAAATGTATTGAAACATCGAAACATCAACGCAAGTCCTAAGTCTTCTATCTATTATATAAAAAAGTTTTAAGTATAATATTGTATTATATAGGGTGTTTTTTTAAGCCCGATAGAACTTGAAATTGTAAAAAATAACACAAAAAATTAAATTGTAATCAAAATTTTTTTTTTATTCGAAAGATCAATACGTGACATTAACATTTGAAAATGATTTCGGGCATATGGGCACCGCGGCTGTTCTTTACGAAGCGCATTCTGGACGTCCAATTTTGGGCAACTTTTTCGAGCACTGCTGGCCGTATGTCACGAATAACACGAACAATGCTGGCCTCCAAGGCGTCAATCGTTGCTGGTTTATCAGCATAAACCAGTGACTTCACGTAGCCCCACAGGAAATAATCGAGAGGTGTCAAATCGCACGACCATATGCGGCAATTTTGCTTATTAACAAACCCGTTAAGCCAAAAATGCGCCTCATCGCTGAACACAATTTTACAGAATGCGCTTCGTCAAGAACAGCCGCGGTGCCCATATGCCCGAAATAATTTTCAAATGTTAATGTCACGTATTGATCTTTCGAATAAAAAAAAAATTTTGATTACAATTTAATTTTTTGTGTTATTTTTTACAATTTCAAGTTCTATCGGGCTTAAAAAAAAAACCCTATACATATAAAGTAGAATAATAAAACTTTGTCGTAAAAAATAAAAAAAATAAGTTGTCGAGATGTAGGACCAAAGAAGGAATAAAAATTCAGTGAAATTTATAAGAAAAAGTGATAAAGAACATTGTTTTTGAAGAAGCAATAAATTGAAGTAAAAATTAAAATTTAATAATAATATTTTTATTTATCCTGGGACTCATCCCTGTAGAATTTTATCAAACTACAAGAATAAGGCTTTAGACTCTTAGAGTAAAATACAAAATTTAAAAAAAACAATTAACAGAATGTATAAAGTAAAAATTAAGCAAATAAAATAAAACTATATATAATATTACAAATCATAAGGTGGCTAACTTCTAATAAAAAGAAAGAAAAAATTAAAAAAGAATCTCAAATATAAGTAAACAAAAAATAATAAACAAAAAGATACAATGACTGTTAATATACATATTTACGAGTTGAAACAAAAATCAAAATTATCAAGTACATCAGATTAATATATAAACCAACATAAAAGGTAATGGAAAAAATTAATAAAATAATGCAATAAAGTAAATCCTCTTACAAATAATAAATCTTAACGATATAATTCCAAATGTATAAAATAAAGGTAAAATAAATGAAGTAGCGATTACTATATGAATATGTATGCATATATATACATATATATGCATATACACCTATATACACATACATGCTAATAGATTCTTTATAAATTTTGAAAAAATTCCAATAATATTTTTGTGAAGTACTATTTCTTTCTTTATTTATCCACGTCTTATTTGATACTTTTAATACTTGTTAATCTTCCGGAATTTGGATTACAGAAGGTGGTCGAAAATTCGGAAGGTCGGTAAAATTGGTGATTGGAAGGGTATTAGAACAACGAATGTACGGGGTAATAGAATTCCATATGGAAGAGAAACGGATAAATAATTAAATATAAGGATAAAGAATTGAAATTATTTTTTTCTGCTGACAGTATATTTAAAAATTAATACAATCAGAACGACAAAATACATGTAAATTACAGGTATACAATATGAGTAATGAGTAGTATAATTGAATGAACAGTTGTATAATTTGTAAAATTGAGTTCGGGTCAGCGTTGGGAGGACAGGGAATACCCCAAATGATTTATAATTATATCTTAAATAAATAATGAGATACAAATTATACAGGCATTTAAAATACTGTCCATATTTTTAGTTTTTATGTATATTTTACCATGTTTAGTTTTTTGTAGTATATTATTCAAGACCATCTCTCTTTAAAAGTTTTAATTGCGAATAGATAAATTGCTAATGGTTTGTTGTGTTTATAGAATTGTCTTCATATTTTAGACGCAAAAGGAATATTGTATTTTTTTTTTCATAATACAGTGATCATTTTTTTTCTTAATATCTTTATGTATTTCACAGTAAAATATTTTTTCTTTTTTTATGTCTATATATTTTTAAATTGTAAATTTAAAGTATAGTTTATTTTAATGTTTTTTTGTTACTGTTATTCTCCCAGATTTGCCTGTGTTTTATACTTATTCTGTCTACATACTTTAAGTGTCTAAATTCAAGTTTTTTAAAAAAAATTTTATTGTAGTGTTCCTAAGGACACTTTTTTGTCAATGGAAGTCCTACCTCACCTATAAATATATATATATATATATATATATATTATATTTGTGTGTAACAGATGTATGTATATGAATTTTAATTAAATGAATTTTTTTTTATATTTGATATAAATTATTTTGTTATGATTTAATCAGTTTGCATCATGTAGATTTATATTTTTCTTTTCTTTTTTTTTTTGTAATTCTGTTACTATTATGATTTATTCATTCAGAAAAATTATATTATTTGAGATGGAAACTTATTCCATCCGGTATTAAAGATTATCCTCTAAGCTTTGAAAACCGGAGTACTGAGACCTTATTTATGCAAACGCTTCATTTCCTCTCGTGAATGCAAACCAAATCTTTGATCTCTCTCACCATTTTGCAGTGAAAAGTAAAGGGACTGGAATCCAAATAATACCAAAGCGGAACAATAAATACATACGAATCTTATATTAACAATTTCTTGAACTTTATGAACAATTTATAATATAATGTTAACATTATGTAACATAATATAATAATTTGTTAACAAAAATAAAAATCATAAATTATAAAAAGTTTTTATTTACATAACAATGCCATTATTGTGACAAAGTGATTTATAATTTTATCGATATGTATCGTCAATAGAAATACAAGTCAATATATGTATATACAATTGCATATAATTTTATCTTATAATCGATTTAGATAATTATATCGACCTATTAAGCTTAGTTAACTGTTGGTATGTGCATTGAACCTTCGAGCTCACTAAGTCATGTTATTTTTTATGTAAATAGTTTTAGTATTGAATGTTATAAATTAAGGAACCTGTGTTATACTTATATTTTCTTTCTACTTTATGTCATTTAGTTAATAGTGAATATTTCAGTTGAATTGCTGTTCATTTATTCAGTTGATGACTGGAAAAAAAAATAATGCAAGAAATAAAGAAATTTATATTATAAAAATCTTTCAAATTGAATGATAGCTTCGAAAAACTTTTGAAATTTTGAAGGACTTTTAAATAAAATAAGTAAAAAATAACATTTTATTTTATTTTCAAAAAATCAGAATCACTCCTGAATTAATGGTTTTTTCTTTATATTTCTTTTCTGCATGCACTGATTTTTTATTTCTTTTTTTGTATGCAAACAGGCCATCTATGTATCTTTTCATTTTAATAAATTTTTAATATTTTACCAAAAGTTTTTCGTTCTTTTAGTTTGAAGAAATTTTTTTTTTCACTGCATTTATTTCCGACATATGTTTTTAGTTGTAAACCACTAATCTTCATTGTTAGTTTTAAGTTCTTTGATTTGTTTAGTACAAAAATCCAGGTTGTGTAACTGTGTTCATAAGGAATGAGTTATAAATCGAAAAATAGTCTCCTGAATTTTGTGTTCAGTCCTTACACATTGAAAATGATAGATAATTTAAGAGGATCGTATTTTGATTTACAAACATACTCCCAATGGCCACGGAGATACATTTAATGTGAATTTCTTTTTCACTTCTCCACTATATAAAACAATGATGATAATACAACAAAATAAAAAAAATAAGATACATAAAACCTTTTTTAATCAAATATACAACTTAGCAACAAATTTAACGATGAAGTAATAGGAGACCATGTGATTTTATCAGATTGTATTCCAAGGAATCTAGAAGATGATCTAGGTCAGAGATAAAGTTTACTACTTTGAGTTTTATAACTGAACATCATTTCCTAGAAGCAAATTAATCAATTTCAACTTTAGGAATTAGAAAATATAAATAAAAAATGAAAATAAAATAAAATAAGGGTTACATTTCAAACAATAAAATTTACGCTTGATAGTTGGATTATTATAAAATTCATAAATATTCGCATATTGCTGAATTACTCGTAATTTAATTTAAGTATCGAGTCATATAATGCAATACTCAAACATGCCTGCTTTAATTTTTTCCATTGCTTCATTATATCTAGGTCTTTTAATTGCCAGGATTTAGAAAGAAACCACTTCGGGGACTTCGGATAAGTCCGGAAAAAAAAACTCCACTCGTAACCAAGCCCCAAACTCCTCTTCAATGGAGTAAGCTTCTTATGGTCGTAAAGTAGAATTAAACTTTATTTCTGGTTGTTGGATTAAAAATAATTATTATACATGCTTAAAACCTCAAGTAATACAGATTTAATGTTTAAATTATGTAATTTGATTTAGTTCCAAGATTTTTTTTTAAAACTTAAAACAAAATTACTGAAAGTAAAAAAAAACGGTGAGAAAAGCAAATGTGAAAGATTCAGAATCTTCAAAAAATAAAAATAATGAATTGTGAATAATAATAATTGTAACTAAAAAATAGTAGTAGGTTCTCATTGCAGGTGAACTGTATTTCGAATTTATTAAATACAAAATAATATATTCTTTTTAATTTATTTGTTTTTTTGTTAGAAATTAAATAGAAAAAACTAAAATAATTTTTAACCATATTACGCCATATTTACTTTCACTTACCGATACATTAAGTGAGCAGTAAGGGGAAATATTGCGGTCGTGTAAAATTTTTAATTGGAGTTTCCGACAGAAATAAAGGTTTTGAGGTCTTCTGAGTTCCGGATGTAATCCGGTCACATTCGTCTGTACATGGCTTCGTTACTTTTTGTTTAACCGGTATATACTTGGCAGAAACAGTAC
>NW_027113607.1:241831-282808 GCF_000696795.3 Halyomorpha halys | reverse complement strand
AAAAAAAGTGAGAATGGTTAATTTATTTATCATAGCTGATCATAGTTATTTTCATGGCTATTTAAAGTACTAGGGTTGAAGGAGATTGACTTGAAAATATAAATTTGTTGTAAAAGGTAATGAAAAATTAAACATTATACCGGAAAACGTCCAAGGCAAGGCGTAAGTTTATACTTGCTTACGGCATTTCGTGCGTCTGATATTGTGGAGTGGGATTTTGACTAAGATTTGAAATGATAAAATAGATTAATTGTTAAAATTTTCTTTTAAGATATGATCATACTGAGGCTTATGATTTATTTTTATGATTGAAGAAGTTTGTCGGGGGGTGCCTTCTGCGGTTAGCAAAGAATGACATAAATAAAGAAAACAATATTTATTTATTTTATGCCGACGTTTCGACCTGAGTTTCAGGTCTTCATCAGGGCTATAGAACAAAAGAGATAACACCAACATTTAGAGAAACATAAAATCGAAAAGGAATAGTATACCAAAAAATTTGGAATTATACAAAATATTGAATTGAAAAAAAAATTGATTGATAATCGTGGAATTAGATGGTAGTAAAATGAAAACAGTGAAAGATGAAATATAATATCATGTAGGTAAGAAGATGTGTATAATATAAATGAAATGTAGTGCGTGAGTGACTACATATATGTGTATATATTCGTGTGTGGGAAAAGAATAATGTAAGAAATATAAGAACGAGAGAGGAGACTTAGAGACTACTCAGAGACAGTATGGCGTAGAAGCTAGGCCAAAACTGATCGATTTTTAGAAAGGCACACTAGAGTGGGCGACGGACAGACTAAGGATTCGCTAGCAACGTAACTGTCAAAAAAGACCGTTAAGACACAACAGTTGATATGAAATACCAATGATAAAATAGAAGTCAAGTTACGGATTTAAAAAAAATGAAGCCAGTGATATGTATAATTATGAAACCCTAAGGTCTAAAAAATATGAATAAAAATTAATAATAAAAAAAATAAAATCAAAAAATTAATAATAATAGATAAAATAAAATAAATTATGGGTGCGTTAATAAATTAACTATTTGGGAATAGGCTAGTATAGGTTTTTTTTTTTTTTTTTTTTTATGGACTGGGGAAGCTTCTAATTGTATAAAAATGCTTTCGGATAACAATAATTTTTTATGCATGATATGAAATTATTTAATTGATGATGAGTAAATATTTTTCGAAAGAAAATGTTATCTAAAATCTTATTATAATGGTTATTGTTTTTATATAATTATTACATACTTGTTGTAGTAAGAAGGATTTTAAAACATTTTTACACAAAATATGTCTGGATCAAGGAGCCTTTCTCTTATTTTCTTTCTCATATCAAGGATTCCACACTAAACGCTGGTATAGTTGAAATGCTTAGAATGTATACGAGATGCATTGAAATCTAGTTCCATGCATTAACTAGAAATTCCGTGAATTTCTCTTTAGAGTTGATTTTGATTCGTTGACTGCTTCTAAAGATTTTTTTTAAGCGTTGCTGTCCATGGGATTCTGAGGAATTAATTTATCACATTGATTATCTTTTTCAGTGTTAGCAGGATACCAATTTAAAACGATCTTTATTAAGTGCAGCTTTGTTTTTAGTAGAATGGAACAATACTGAGTGATTCAGGTTACAGCGTTTATTACGGTTCTTTTTTATAAATTACCTCTCTTTGAGAAAACATATCGATTTTTCATCATCCTAATCATTTTATCCCCTTCACCGGTTGTGCAGTGTGGGGCTACAATTTGCAGAACCTGGACCAGATATCTCGCTCTTTTGTGTCCAATTGGATTCGAACCCTGGTTGGAGTTATTAGCATCGTGCCTTCCCACGGTGCCACCGCGCTCCCCAAATTTTGGAATATGATTTTTATTTATTAAAAAAGAAGAAGATGGATTTTTCTTGGGCTCAAGAACGTTTTTTTTTTTTTATCCAGCATGAAAGACAAAGATTACTTTTACTTGTTCCATATGAATCTTAGCACAGAACTAACAATTTAATTTACCCCCCGCTTCCTTCGACGTCCTGCTTTTCATGGCGAGTTACGCCCGTTGATTTCAAATCGAAACTTGTAACTTCAAAACAGGTCCAAGTACAAATATGTCATAATTTACGAAACTCAAAAAAATTGCTTTCAATTTTTTACAAAGGAAAATGATTTCGAACTAAGCTATTAAAAAGAATTAAACAATGAACATTATGACATTTTAAAAGAAATATTGAGTACAATATGACATTGGCATATTCGTTCTCCGGTGAAAAATGATAGAAAATGCAGATGTGCCACTATTTATGGTAAAACTAAACTATCTTTGAGTTAAGAAAAAACTTCCTTACGATCCATGTATAGGAGAAATAAATTTAATTTGATATATTAGTAATAATTGAAAATATCACAAATTTTAATATTCGCGTAAACTGAGACCATTGTACCTGCCGTCCTGATTCTAGTTTTTTTCTTTTTTTGTCCGGAATGAAAAGGTAATAGGATCCCTGGAATACCAGGGTTTGTGGCTTTTGTGGGCCTTGGGTTTCTTTCCTTTGAGCTGAAGTTGTGTCATTTACACGACCGCTAAAAGCCATTGAAAAACCTTTTCTAGAACTTTTCTTTCCCCGAAATCAATAGCTATTGCTTTATATGTTAACTTAGCAATGTAGTCTTTGTAAAAAATTGGCACGTGTTTTGTCTTATTAATTGTTGGAGGTCTTCAGGATTATATGATATTCGTCAATGGTATAAAATCTTTTAATACACTTTTCAAGAGCTAAATTAAAAAAAAATTAGAATCTATAATTTATAATGAGACAAAATCCTTTATAATAATATACAAGGAAATAAAATAGGGTTTTAGTGTCTTAAAGTAAATTTAATAAGAATGAAATTTCAAAAAAAAAAAATAATAATGGAACTGTACGACATCATATAATTAATAAATTGAAAGAAAAAAAAAGTGAGAATGGTTAATTTATTTATCATAGCTGTAATATAATCATAGAAATTTAATAATGTTTGCACTAAATGAAAAATAAGAAATAGATAAAATAAAAGAATAAAATAAAACCATCTATTACCATAGGAACGGTGATACATAATATTTTTCTAAAAATTAAAAAAAAACAATACAAAAATTGACTATAGATAATTAACAAGAAGAAATTACTGTTTATTTTCATATTTACAAATTTTAAATTCAGAAATTTTAGGTGCAAAATAAATATATAAAAAAAAAATAAAAGATAAAAAATATAAATCTTTTAACAAACCATATATGATCAGCCATGTTCTTAAAATGAATAATATTAATTTAAAAAATGTGAGGTTATGATGATCACATATATATATATATAATTATAAACATATTTATAGATTCTAAATACATCTTTTTTTTTTAAGCCAATCAGAGCTCCGGACGGCCCGATAAAAAGATCGTTAAAACGTTCACGTTAAATCTTATCCCTAATAAAATGATACGCCTTTCTATCTATTCTCAAACCTCGTTTGAATTATTAATAGTTATTATTTGGAAATTAGTTAGCGTTTTTGATTAAGTATCCTGGGCGCTAGTTGTTAATTAAGAATTAATTATTCTGTAGTTTTAATGATTTGAACATAAAGCAATATTTTATCACGTATATTATTTTCTCGTTTTCTCCCTTTATACATAATTTTGAAAAGTGATTTTAAATTTTTCAAGCTCTTTTTATTCCTGTTTTCATTTTACTACAGCCTAAGCCATCTTATAACTTATAGAGGTTTTGAAAAAAAAATTAGTTATCTCGTTTTCTTCTATATTCTTCATTTGCCATCATCATCGTCTTTATACGCTCTATATATCACTCAAGGCTGTATTTGTGAACACAGTCAAATGATTTTATTTAAAAAAATATATAAATCAATACATCTCGATGTAAGAAAAAAATGTATAGATATCCTACAAATCGATACATTCAGTTCAAGTTGTTTTTGCTAGTGACTAGGTTTTTAAAAAAAAAATTTACAGTGCAATGATTAAAAAATACACTGCTAAATTTTCAATTAATGACATAAGACTCCTCAACAGAAGGCACATTTGGACTTAAAAAGTTGAAGATTGGGTCTTCAATGAAATATTGAATTCCTCTCGTATCCAATCCTTTCAATAAAAAATCCCTCATGAAATCCACAATACTCCTTACTTTGTCACAAATAAAATCATCCATAATAACATTAATGTTCCATATGTTGCTGATTTGATTGGAACCATATATCTTTCCAAGATAGACTCCTTAACTACCTACATACACCTAACCTTGCTTTCTCTCCATTCCTGATAATCCTGCTAGGGATTTAATAGAAAGTGGCGCCCAGTTCTTCTAATCTAGAAATGTTAGTTGAGCTCTTTGAATCGGGCTATTATACACAAATCTGTATGACTCCATTGTACCATAATTCTCCTCTCATTTACAAGTTGTATTTAGTAAAGTTAACTGCAGTTGACTGTAATATTCCAGTCATAGATATATTTTTTTCCTAATTTCAGTTTCGTAAAGTTTTTCGTTTTTGAACTACTAGGCTGTTCAGATACACACAAAACAGACCACTTTTTGAGAATATTGTCACGATTGCTATATTATATATATAGGTAAGTTAAAGTAAAAAAAAAAAAAATGTAATTATAATTTCCCCTATCTTTTGCCCCCTCCCCTTCTTTTTATTTTCTCAATTTTCCATACTCACGTTATGAGTTATGTTCACCATATATTATTATTGTTGTTTTCAAAATATATATATTTTTTTATTCATTTCTTTTCTCAAACTTGACTTATATTTTGCCTTTTTATCTATCATTATGGTTACATATTTCATTTGTTACATATATTTTCTTTCTCTCAATTTTCTTTTTCTTTTCATAATTTAAATTTATAAATTATTAATAAACTAATATATTCATATTTCTTTGCATTGTATAACTTCATTTTTATTTTATTTCCTTGAGTATGTTATTTTACCTAACTTATTCCATTACCTATGTGTATATTTTATTTTCCACTTCTCTCAACACTTTATTTTATTAACTCCATTCTGTACAATTATTTACTTTATGTCATTCTGTTTATATTTTCTGTATTCATTGGTTGCTATCTTGTTCTTTGTTCTAAGCCCTGATGAAGGCTAGAAATTCTGGCCGAAACATTGGCACGATTAAACAAGTTACTTCAGCTTATTTTTGTTTTAATTTGACCCCACCCCTCAACCATCTTCTCTTCGTATATAATTCTAAATATACTCTAACATTTCTACGAATTTCAGCTTAAAATATTATTTATATACAAATTGTTAAATAATACGTTTTCGTTGCTCTTTGTTTTTATTACTATTTTTATTTTTGTTTAGCAATGAAATCTCTTGAGATTGCTAAAATGCTAGAGGTTATAACATATTTACTCTTCTGTTTGGTGATGGGCTGGTATAAGCTCTCGCAAGTCTTGTCACGAATTTTCGCCCCAGCAATTCCGACGTGACTGCTTTGAGCGAATGCGGATAACACATTTCCCCTCTTGTCAGATTGCCTCAAACTTCTGAAGATTTTGGCTTGTATTCGATGTAGCAACCGTTTGGATCTGGTATTTATCTTACTTGGCTAACGTAAATTTATGGTTTATTGTAGGTCGGGATTTTTTTTCTATACTTGGTTGTCACCATATTAATTGACTATGCTGTTTTAAAATTGATTATCGTAGAAATAACAAAGAATCAATAAAATGATATCAAATTATACTGTAAGATACTTTGATCAGTTATTACGTTGTTGTTTTCATTAAAATTTCATTGGAGCATTATTCATAGGCCATTCCTGCAGATGGACGTAAAATATATTATAAAAGTTTTAAAATGTGAAAATTCTCGTTTTGTTTATACCGTTTGCTCTTTAACTTAATTTTGTAATATCACACTAAGTCCATAAAATAAGGACATAACAAAAATATCATAAAATATATTTGTATGCTTGTAATTAATAAGGAAACTAAAGAAAAGTTAATACAACCCTTCAAATTCGGAAACGTCGAAGAAAAATGATTAATATATTATATTATATGTATAATATATTAAAATTAAAAGGCGAAATAATTTTCACGAGTATTAATATGTTAAATTCATTAGTAATTTGAATATTGTCAATTAGTGATTATGGTTACAATTTTTTTTTTCATTTACAAATATCAATATTTTTATTTTCCATGCACGTTCAGTTGTAATTTTTATACTTTTGTTATTCTCAATATCTTATATTTCTAAAGTCTTGATATGTTCAATAATTGTCACTTAGATTTCTTTCTTCTATTTTAAAAAGATTTTTATATTTTTTATCCTTTATTCTTTTTATGTAAGTATTTTTTTTCATTTTCAGTGTTATTTAAGAAAAATATTATTTTCTAAGTAATTAATAATTACTAAATAATTTTAATTTCTTTTTATCTTTCCAAAATTCCAATTTTTTTTTTAAAAATATTCATGAAAATTCAATTTGTTATTTCTTGAAGGTGATTTGAAGAAAAATTATTTTAACCCGAGAAGTTTTCTATAATTGTAACTTTATTTTTCCTTATACATTAGAATAAAAATATGAAACAGTATTCTTCATATTTATTTCTTTTATTTAAGCAAAAAATTATTTCGGAACTAAGAAATCAAAAATAATTTGAATTATCTTCTAACTTTTCCATTTTTTTTTTTTTTTAAATGTTCTTAAAAATTCCATTTTTGTTTCATGGAGGATATATTGAGAAAATTAATTCTAATACAAGAAATTTTTTTTTAGTTATAACTTTAATTTTTTTCTTATAATTTTAAGATATTGTTTTATGTTTCATTCTTTTGTGTCAGTATTTTTCATTATTTTTGATTCAACGGTTTTATTCAAGATAAAAAATTATTTTGAGACTAAGTGATTAAAAGTAATTGTAATTATTTCTTATCTTCTCATATAATTTTTTTTTCATGAAATATCCATGAAAATTCAATTTGATGTTTCTAATAGGAAAAAGAGAGAAATATTAATAGAACCCAATACATTTTTTATAATTATTACATCATTTATTTTCTTGTACTTATAAGATATTTTAATAGGAATTTCTTTCTATTTTTTTAAAAAGTATTTTAGATCAAGAAAACAAATTATTTTTTGGTTTAAAATATTTATAAAAATTCTACTTAAATGTTTGGAGGGGTAGTTTTCAATGATTATGATTACAATACTTCTATTTCTACAAAATTTCTAGTTCAATTATTATTTTAACAAGGATTATTTTTTAAAAATATTTGTTATTATTTCAATGTGCATCAATTTCAAGCTATTTGAATTTTAATATCAGCTAGACAGATAAGACGTGACTGAAACGGCTGGACTAAGTTTGGTCGTAAAAGGTTTAACAGTTTGGTAGGGGGTAATTCTAAGAAGCTCTTGTGTAATCCAGCTTCGCTGACAGTTATCTCCAGTTACTTAAGCATTGTATCCTTATTGCGGCTCAAATAACCGTGGGCGTCTTGTCAATCATGGGTAATGAAAGCATGTGGATGGGTTAATCTAGAACAGGATTAGATGTGACACGTATATATTACATGAAATATGACCTGCGCATCTTATGTTATGAATGACACAAATACATGCAATGTAACTGAAATATGTTATTACTTAACAATTATTAAAATTAGGATTAAATATCGATCAAAATAAGAATAAATAAATATTTCATTACAATAAAACTTGTATGCTTATGATGCATTAGTTAAACAGTTATAATCAACGGTCAGTATTTAAATAAAAACATTTTTTTTTTATCCAGTCTAATAAATATAATATTTTATTATCGTATGATATTAATGATAATTTTTAATTCTTATATCTATAATAATACATACTAATATTGATTAGTAATTATTTCTATGCTATATATTATTAATACGGTATATTAGTATTAATTATTTGTATTTTTATATAAATTGTGTGTATAATATTGAATTATATATTATCAGTAGATATACGTTATCACTTCAACGTATTGAAAACTTGCGAGTTTCAATAATCTCTCTTCGTAAAGAATTACGATAATTGACCAGACTTTTATTGACTCTTTGTTTTAACACCCCAAATAAAATATTTCATTTATGTCTAGGTAGTCTCTTAAAACAATATTTAAAGTTGATTTTTACTAGTAACTACTTTACTACCGTTAATGTAATCAGTATTAGTATTTGAATTTTTAAAAGCACATCGCCTTCTTTATAAATTATAACTCCTCTTTAATTTTTTTTATTTATTTATTTATTTTATTTTTATTTATTTATTTTTTTTTCTTACTTTTTTTTTTCATGCCATAGGCGTTGATGACCTGAGGGTTTTACGCCTTTAAGCAACAATCAACAACAACAACTACCATTAATGTTTACATTCCATTAATAAAGGGATTGAAAAACATATAATGCCAAATATGATAACCTAACTCTTAACAATGAAATTCCTTAGACATGAATAGCTCCTTAGCAAAACTTTAACGAACATGCCTTCATACGGAATTTTTTCTTGTTCTGAGATCCATAATTAAAATTGTTTACTATACGAATACTTCATTAATGTTACTTACATTTCATTAGTAAATCAGAAGGAACAGATATAATTTCATTTATTATAATTTTTAAAAAATCTTAAAAATAAAAATCATTACATGTGAATATTTTCTATACATACCTTCTCAGGGTATTTTATCTTGTTTTGAGATCCTTGATTATTATTTTCAGTTACAACAATTAGCCCCGAAGTATCATTCAAACTGGTTAGTTATTTTATTTAAAATATAAATCTGTTTATGTTTCATTGAAAAAATTTCACATTTCATCTTTTTTAAGGAATTTTTTTAAGATAATTAATCTAACAACAAAGATATTTTAATTGCTATACACTAATTTTTTAATGATTTTTTTAAAACTAAAAATATAAAAATTGCGCCAAAATACATAAACGCGATTGATATTTACTATCACTTTTGTTTAGTTTTTTTCTATAAATATTGTATGAATGGTTATATAGATCTTTTCATTTTCTTTGTGCTTTGAAATTGGTACATTATTTAACAAAATGACCAGTTTCTTCTAGAAAAAAAAAACTTATTACAGGATTAAAATATTGTAAATATCAATCAAATTGGTTGAGGAATAAATCGTTTTAAAATAACTATTTAGTAATATCAGGAAACTTAACACTGGAACTCTTTATACAGACGTTTCAATTATCTCATTTAAGAGAAAAATAAACTCATTTATACTAAATTTCTTCCCCCACTATATTTACTCTTTTTCTAAAAAAAACTACATAAAAGAATCGAACTCCCCATCTCTAGCCTTCTGTTATATTTTTGAAAATTGATTAGAAGCCGTTTTGAAACTAATGGCTTCAATTAGAGAGGTACTCTATTTGGTCTGTTCGTTCCGTAGCGTAAAAGGTTTTGTTTAATTGGTCTCTAGCGGCTAAAAGAGGAAGAACGCTAATTAAAAATTAATTAAAATAAAACGCATTTATAAAGAAAAATCTAAGTTTCTGCCTTGGGGTTTAAACTTCAACTTGGTTCTAATTTGAACCGGAGATGGGTCAGAAGAAAAAAAAAATCAGTAAGAAGAACCAATTAAAAAATTGTAACAAGCTTTTGATTAATAATATAATAAAATAAAAAGAAGAGGGATTAGACTATTTTATTGCTTAGTTGTGAATTGAGTATAAAAAGTCTGGTGCACTGCGCGCATCACGACTTTCACTTTACTCTATACATATTTTGAGTTCATTGCTTGGTTTGTGTTCAAGTTATCACTATTTACTGTGATTTAAAAAAAAAAAAAAACCAAGACGAGAAGAGGGGGAAATTTTTGTTGTTATTTTGCTAAAAAAAAATACATATTTAGGATTCATGTGATGTCTATTACGAATATTAACTTTTTTCCTCTCAATAATGCAACAACAACGATACCAAAACATTACGTGTTCGTAAACATACGCGTGTGATCGGAAGATATAGGTTTTTTTTCCCAATTTGAACCTGTCTATATTTTCCTGTTTTCCTCCTTTAGTTATTGATCAAATTTTTTATATTCCTTATATTATAAAAAATAAGAAATTTTATATTATATTCTATTTTTATATTATTATAATCTTATATTACCAAAAATTAGAACTGGTTAATTATTTCAGTCAAAAGTTTGTACGATCGCTACACATTCTCTTACATATATTTATTTGTAGGTAAGTGGAAGTAAAAATATAAACCTTGTGAAACGTCAATGGTTGAGTTAATCCCTGGGATTAAGGAAACTTAAATGTTTTTAGGTATTAATTCAGCAAATATTTTGTCTTGTAATCTATTTTACCTGACCCATGTTAGAAAATGGCTTCTGCTTTAACAGGCTTTGTATCTAGTCCTTCGTTGAAATTCTTTTCGTTCCTTACAGTTCTGAACTAATTGCTACATACCTTAGGAGAATGAAGAAGGAAAAAAATGTAACAACCACGACATTCTTTATAACATTTTTTAAAAAAAAAACTCTGTAAGTTCATAAACATGTACAGTTTAATTCAAATCTCAGATTATTAATTATATATATTTATTGATATTTACAAATGTACATTGAATACATTTAGTAAATTTGATCTCAGTTAAAATGGAGTGTTACAGGCGTGTAGAGAAACTACCCATTGGTAGCATTCTAATGACGTTTTGCATTAGCAAGTCCCGTGGCCATCTTCTTTTCAGGCGCCTTAGAGGATTGTTAGGAATGGAAGAGGAAGCAAGGTTAGAATCTAGTGGGTTTGAGTGGTTAGAGAGTTTGTAATGGAGGGGATGATAACTGGTTCGGGATAGATTGGTTACATATGAAACATTAAGGTATTTACATTTGATTTTATTTGTTACAAAATAAGGAGCATTGAGTATTTTACGGAGGATTTTGGATTGCAATGATTGGATACGAGAGGAATTCGAAGGTTTAGTGGAGCCCCAGAGCTTAACTCTGTATGTCCAGATTGGCCGTATTACAATCATATAGATCAGTCTTTGTAATGAATTGGAAGTTTAGACCGTTTGTCCTGTGAGTGCTGTTTCCTGTCTTTTCAGTCTTGTGAGAGGATGTCGTTTGTCCAGATGTTGTCAAAGGTAGTGGATCTGTTCGACAGGGGTAAGATCAACATTACTAAAGGAGACCGTAAGGCAGTCAGTAGATTTATGATGAAGGGTGATTTGATGGGATTTATTTTAATCCTCCAATTACGATACCATTCTTCGAGGGCTATGATATGGGATTGAAGAGTCTGAGATGCAATCAAAGGGTTATTATTAACAGCGAGCACACATGTGTCATCAGCATAGGAGGTGAGAATAGTGTTAGGATTCGTTGGTTTGTCAGCTGTATAGAGGGTGTAGAGGATGGTGCCGATGATACTACCTTGAGGAACACCAGCGGACTGAGAATAGAGGGATGAGTAGGAACCATTGTGGTTTACTTAAAATAATCTATCGATAAGAAAGGAGCGGATGATGAGAAACCACGTAGAAGGTAGAAATCTACGGAGTTTGTAAAACAGTCCCGGTTGCCAGTATAAAAGAAAATTGAAAACATCAAATGTAGGAAAAAAATAAAAATAATAATACATAAATAAGAAGGAAAAAAATAATCCCCTAACAAATTATAAATCTTAAAGTATATTTTCTAATATAATTTTATCATATACTACTTCACTATTTACTTATTTTTAATATGCCTAATTAGAAATAATCATTTTTAAAAGAACCACATTCTCAAAATCGTAAGGACTCATGAATAATCAAGAGATCTCAATAGTAACTTGATGCATTGAAGTGTCTACACGCAGTGCGGAATACTGTTGGTACAATTGAAAACGCAATAAACAGCAAAAACGTCCATTTACATGGCGATAGTTAACTACTCTTGCAGTAACTGTCGTAGCTTACACCACGATATAAACTTCTAATTGTTGTCGTCCTGATATTATTTAATATCATGTATTTAGATAACCAAGTGTTATTCTAGAAATTGTACTTCCATAACCGAAAAATTCTTTATAAAATTTGTGTGTTTATTTTATTTGTTTAAAAGAAGATATGGAAAACTAATGTAATTAACTTAGATAGTTGATCCAAATTTTAAAACGTCTAATAGAATAATTTATTGTTGTTGATTGTTGCTTAAAGGCGTAAAACCCTCTGGTCATCAATTTCTATGGTATGATAAAAGTAAAAACAAAATAAATAAATAAAAAATTAAAAATCGAAGAGGAGTTATAATTTAGAAAGAAGGCGATGTGCTTTTAAAAATTCCAACACTAATGTAATTTTAGCTTCCTCATCTGTGAGAGCTTCTGATAAATTTGGGGTCAGTCCTATCCTGTTTATTATTGGCAAATAGTGAGTACATTCTTCAAAAATATGTCTAATCATGAGAATGGACCGACAATATTTGCACGTTGGGGGTGGCAGATCAGATTTTCTGATCAGGTGAGATTGCATGAAGGGAATATGACCTATTCTCAAGCGGTTTAGAGCAACTTCTTTTATGCGGCTGTTGCGGTAGGATGTTGACTATGGTTTTACTGATCTTTTTATTTCTTTTAATTTACTCGGAGAACTTTCATCCCACTTGGCCTGCCTGAATAAGTTATTTTTTTGTATTTATTTATTGCAATTTACAACTGTATTTACATAAAAACACATTAAGTAAATTTTATTCAATATAAAAATGGAGTGATACAGGTATGTAGAGAAACTACCCATTGGTAGCACTCTAATAAATTAGTTATGAAACTCAATTGATTTTTAGGTTGTTTTTTTATTTACTGTTACTGGAAAAACACGGTACATTCTCCTCATATTATATTTATATAAATCTCTTGGATTCGGAATTACTTGGATCAACGATTCCATAGGAAACAGTGAAGCGGCATATCTGCAAGTCCCAGGGCTGGTCGGGAATGCCCATCCTATATCGAGACAACTTTGGGCAGCTTCGGGCGATAATTCTCGGGATGGTGTCGAAGTTACAATACTTTGTAGAACACATTTATAAAATCTACTAAAATATTATTTCATTTCAAGTGTACCGTCAAAGTCTATAAGAAAATCTATGCAATATAAATAATTTAGAGCTATGTTTATATCATTCATTATTAATCCATACTTTTTGTTTTCACTTACCTATTTATAAAGTCATTACCATATTTCATAACGATGTTTCGCAAAATGGTATGTGGGTATATAATAATAATATTATTTATTTATTCTGGGATTGAACCTTTTAGAATAATATTACAGGCGTCGAAATAAGGCTTTAGTGTATAATACAAAATATAAATGAAATTATAAACCATCATAAAATATATGGAAAATAATAAATTTGAAAAGATAAAGATGAACAACAATAATTAACTGAATATATATAATAAAAGTAGAACAAATAAAATAAAACCATATGCCATATCACAAAACATAAGGTGGCTAACTTCTAATAAAAAGAAAGAAACTTCTTATAATAAATTTAAAAAAAATGATAAGAAATTAAATACAATTAAACTAAAAATAATAAATGGAAAAGGTACAATTTCTGTTAAAATCATATTTACAAGTATAAACGAAAATCTGAAACATCAAATGAAGAAAATACATAAATCATCGGTATAATACTGTACGATATAATAATCGACGGTAATACTAAATAAATTATTATAATGAAATAATAAACATAATCTGAAGGAATAACCCAATAAATGAAGTAAAAGGAAAACGAAAGGAGTAGTGTTGATTGTATGATTCTATAACTATATATAAATGCTTATAGATTTTTTTTTATATTAAAACATCCAATATATTTATGTTAAATATTATTTCTTTTTCCATCTAGTCACATCTTATTTGAAACTTTTAATTGTTATTCTACTGGAATGGAGTGAACAGAAGGTGGTCGAAGATACAGGATTTGAAGGTTGGAAGGGTATTAGAACTAGGAATGAAGGAGGGAATTTGATAAATCGAACTCAAAAAGTCTTATGAAAATTATATTACCTATCAAAGGAAGGTTTTTGCATCTAAAATGTACTAATCCTCAATATATACCATTGATTTTATTTTTTTAAACTATTTTCTCAAAAACGGCCCTAAAGATTTTTATTAAATTTTATATAAATAATTTTAACTAAACAATCAAAACAAAATATTACTTATAAGCTCTTGAAACTGTATGACACAAAAGACGTACATATAAACATTTAGTTTTATATAACTTATTTTTATTCTATCCTTGCAACTTATTCTCTTGATATTTATGATTAGAGAAGGTTGTTACTATGTAACGGTTAAGGTTCCCTTAGAGTTGTCCTTTGCGTTCATTAACTTGCGACGGGGCGAACCTGAGAATAGCTTCATTGGGAGAGAGAATCTCTTTAAAGTAGCTATTCCGAGGATCTTCTCTGCCTCTCACGTATTCCCGTTGTGACGTCACGTAAGAGCAAACTCAGGGAACTCCGGAGCTAATATTAATAAACTAACATAAAGTGTATAAGAAGTTGAAGAGGTATTATTTCTATTCAATCAGAAATAATATATAATTAGTACCCTCTCTTTATATGTGAGCGTGCGTGGGTATGGATATAAAGTAGTCATCTAAACTGAACAATAACCTGTAGATACAAACATAAGAGTATAAAACATTTATTACTGTAAAAATCGCCAATTAACGATCTGTATTTTATTTAAACAACTTTTTTTTCTCTCAGTTTATTTCTTACCAAAATATAAATCATAGTTAATATGTATTAAGTAACTAAAAAACAATGAGTTGTGTGAGGTTTCATTAGGGATTATAAACTATAAAGCAAAATAGTAATACTTGTTTGCTTTTTTCTGCTTAGTGGCGCCAAACTTCATTGGTTATCAACGCCATTTATATTTTATTAATTTTGTTAATATTCGTTAAATTTTATTTATTTTTTTAATTTGATTTTTTTTTCCTTCCGATCAAGTTTTTGTCAGTAAATTTTGTGATTTTAAGAACTGAAACATCAATTTTATTGCTTTATCATCGTCTCCAAGGGTTTTTGAGATATCTTGGTTTAGTCCTAAGGTATTGAGGTGTGTTGTGAAATATGGGCATCGTTGGAAAATATGGCTTATTGTTAGATTGTTGTTGCAATACTGGCAGTTCGGAGGCGTTTCTTTTGAAATAAGATAGGAGTGGGTGAGCCTCGTGTGACCTATTTCAGCCTGGTGAGTACAACCTCAACAGTAATATACTTTATATTATATTTTGGACATAAAAACGTTTATAAAAAAATTAAATAATTAAACTGACGATTAGGAACTCAGTTAATTTTTTATTTCTTCTTTTATGTTGTGAATCCTCCTTATTTATAAAAGTTTTTTTTTAACTGTTTATATTCTTCCATTTTCTTAATATTTTAGATTAATTTTTTGAACTGGTATCTTCCATCCTTTAAATGATTTTTTGAATAATCTCATTCAAAATGCAAGTATTTCTATTTTTCAGACTAATTTGGAGCCGGTTTATTATAGTAATTTTTATAATATCTCTCATTAAACTATACTGGTCAGATTCTGACATATTTACTGATTTTTTTCTCTTTACTACTCTATGGATGGCTTACTGACTTCACAGAACAGATTTGGGTATAAATTCTGAATTTATCCAAAAATTAATTGAAAAGTTGTAATGTTCCTAAATGAGAGAAACTTTATTATTTATAAAGTAAATAGAAATGTACTTAGCACTACTGTGAACTTTTATTTCTGTGTTTGTGACCCTACGAAATGAAAAATTCACCCCACACTTTTAGAATAGGGTGACACCCTGTACATAATCTCCACCCCCTCATCCCTCCTCTATGTCATAAATTATTATGATTGGGATCATAAAAAATATATAATAATAGTTTTTCAGAAAAATAATTTTTGTCTTTTCATCACAGAAATAACGCTAAATAATAAAATTAATTTAATAATAACTGTACATAATAGATAGAAAAACAATTGAAGTGGTAATCCCATGAACTCTAATGAAATACCAAACTTTGTAATGAAATTGAAATAATTGTGTGAAGACGTGTTATTTTTGCAAATTGTGAGGGTAAGAGAAAAAATAAATAATTGCAAGAAAAATGAAACTTTATTCCTAAGATTATTTTAATTCAGATTTTATGTCTAAATTGCCTTACATGTTTTCGTGACAAGTTACACTTAGTTTCAAAGTGGAAATATTCATTTTTACTTAATTTCGAAATGGCAGAAAGCTTGAATATATATTTTTTGTTTGTTTGAGAATTACCTAGACTGTACCGTAGACTGGAGTTAATTTATAAAAACACTGAAAGTGAAATTCTGTCGGACGACTTCAGTTGCGTGTGTATGTATATATATATATATATAAATTCTGTTGCTATAACCGCGATTCAACCTGTGGGTTAGGGAGCCCTTCGAAGACCACTCAGCATTGTAAAATGGGTACCCTAAATTGGGGAAACATCTGGTCTGGCGTGATTCTGAACAAATCACCTCCTTGCACAACAGTTATAACCGTTAGAACAGTTGGTCTAGAAAGAGTACTTCCTTAGGAAGAACTGCAGATTTGCCCCTTTATGGGTTGAAATGGTATAGATTTTGTTTTTTAATTTTGTATATGTATATATACACTTATAATGTCTACAAATGTCTTTTTCATTATATACAACTCAAATAAATCGTATTATGCCAATATTCTATTTTTCTTTTAAAAACATGAACAATTTCTCAATAAATTAAAATTCACTGATTAGTGTTTATTTCTTTAAAAAACTAATTTACCTATCCAATCACTTTATATTTTTACAATAAATATAAGAAATAAAATGAACTTTTTATTTAGAAACTTATATTCAACCGCAATCGTATTGCTTACCTTCTTAAGAGTTAAGTTACTTCTGCCTTATCTGAAATCAATGAACTGAATGTTTATTGATGCCACTAAGTGAAGTTCATTCTCCAGCGATAAGGGCAACAAAGCTAGAAGAAAACTCTACAATATATTGAGTAAAGATCTGACCCATTTTATTTTAACTTTTCTTTTAAGGCAACTTACGTCCTATTATGATATAATTTCAAGTGATATTATTTTATAACTTATTAATCAGTAATAATAAGTACATTACGTAACAACAAAAAAATAGATTTAAAGTATTGAATGAGAAAAGCAAATTATCATAATTTTTTAAGTGTAATAAAATAATATTTATAATATGTCTCTGTATGTTTTTGTTGATTGTTGCTTATGTCTCTGTATGTATTATAATTTTATACTTTAAGAATGATCATTATTTTATTTTAACTTTAATTTTATTTATTATTTTATATTTAAGTTATATATCTCTGTGAATATGATTTGAATGTGCTTTATAATCATAATATTCATTTATATAACAGAGTGTAATATACAATAAAGTAGGAAAATTAATCACATTCGTGGAGCATAATGTTCACCACACTGTTTTAAAAGAGTATCACAAGGTTGAGATTTTGTCCTTTTTTGCTAGATCTGAGTTGTTTTTTTTATCAATATTATTTATGGATATTAATGCAATGAATCATATATTATAGTCAAAACATAATTTCACCCTTTTTCTTTACTTTTTATCTTTAGTTTCAAAGATTTAGAGACCAACGTTTTTAGTAGTAAATTTTGCCATTACGTTAGAAAATGTTAAAAATTCGTAAATTTAACTATTTTTTCAAATATTTGATTGATGTGTATTTAACTTACTTTAGTTTTTCAGAGTTATGCAAATATTTAGAAGAATGGTAAATTTATATTATAATGAACTGAAATATTTTATTATTAATGTATTAAATTATTTTTTAAAAAAAAGGTAAATTTAGCACTCAATCATTTAGGATATTTTTGTTGTCATTATTTGTTTTAGAAATGTATTAAAAAAAACATTATTAATATCAAAATTAATTTTTGTTTAAATTTAATTTTAACTCAATTTCATGAGTGGATGTGGATGTACTTAGGCCATAAAAGATTCAAATGTGAATAGTGCTGCCATCTTTGGTGTTTAGACTGAAGCTGGCAGTTTCTCTTTCTACTCAACAGATGGCGAGTTGTACCTTAACGCTTTCATAATTCTACAGTAATAATTTAGTTATATATCTCTTTATTGACTATAATAAAATCCATACTGCAATTTGATGTACTGTAAAAACCTATGAATTATCGATCATTCAGTTAATGTAAACGAAATTCTTATTAAATCGATAAAGTAGTCAAAAGTTAAAAAATAAAATTAATTATTTATATTAACATACGCGTTATAGTAAATTAGCTTAGTAAAAAATATCAAGTTCGTTAAATATGACAATTATTAGCTTTGATATTAATATCTGTATACTGAGGGCTATATTATTTTTAAAAAAATTAACTAGAACATAAATTAAGTAGAAACCAATATGGAGTAATTTAAAATTATCGTAGATATAAATAGATTTACAAAGAGATTTCCTGTTGGGAGACGTGGTATCATCCATCATGGATGGCGTCATGAACTGAAGCAAACATTGTGAATAATTGCAGCGATGCCGGTTTACTTTTGTCAGCTTCGACCTGGGTGGGTTGATTATTATTTATTTGCGGTCCCACAAAATGTAAACTAGACCTTAATACTCTTGGTCAGAATAGGTAGCTTACCAATAGGGAAACTGCCCTTTATATAAGAAATAAACAGGAAGGTATAAAAAAATAAAAACTCCAACGCGCCTATACTGGAGGACATGTGTCAAGCCGTAGTATGAATGTTATGTGTTGGTATTTTTCGTTACTTGGTTTAATTTCTTAATTCCAAAGTTTCCACCAATCCTGAATTTTTATTAAAAAGTTTTGTAGGGTAAGTGAAACTTGCAGTCCATATGTCGAATTAGGATGACTGTTTCGTCAGTGTAGGTCATATACGAGATTGTTATTGCCGGGTGGGAGGTCCTATTTTATATTAGATACAAAAATGATGCCAGAATCGAACCATTACTGGGTTGAGGTACTCCAGTCATGATTAGATGGATAGATGAGTCTTACTTTACAACAAAAAATCTGTCAGAAAAAAAAGAGGTAATCTATAGGAGGGTAAGTTATTTTAGTTTCAATACAATTCCCTCATACCATACTTTGTCAAATGCCTGAACAACATCAAGAAATATTAAGAAATTTATATCTAAATTGATTTAGTCTAGCTTACCACTTTTTCATTTAGGAAATCGTAGAATCTAATCTCATAGACTTTAATTTAATTGTAAAATTAAATTATAAATATTTAACTAGCGTTTTATTTCCTCTTCGTATCGCTCACTTCCTTGAAATTTTTTTTCCCCAGAAACCTACTTTACAACAAAAAATCTGTCAGAAAAAAAAGAGGTAATCTATAGGAGGGTAAGTTATTTTAGTTTCAATACAATTCCCTCATACCATACTTTGTCAAATGCCTGAACAACATCAAGAAATATTAAGAAATTTATATCTAAATTGATTTAGTCTAGCTTACCACTTTTTCATTTAGGAAATCGTAGAATCTAATCTCATAGACTTTAATTTAATTGTAAAATTAAATTATAAATATTTAACTAGCGTTTTATTTCCTCTTCGTATCGCTCACTTCCTTGAAATTTTTTTTTTCCCAGAAACCTTTTCTACTTTTGTACTGGAGTGACTGACTGAGTAACATTTGTTAGTTTTTGAAAAACTTGAAAAGAAAAATAAATTCTTCAAACTAAGAATAAACGCGTACTATATCAGAACAAATTGAGATAGGAAAAAGTAGTGTTTACACCTGGAACGCCTAGCACTTAAATTCGAATAACATTTTTTTAAAGTAAATGAAAAAAATTATAACATTCACAAGGATGATGATTACAGAGTCGAAAATAATGGTATTTTTACCATTATTTTCGACTCTGTAATCTTCCATTCCGTTTTCTCACGCCTGATCAGAAAATATTAACCTGAAGATAATACTAGACAGTACGAACTTACCTCATACCAACCCTATAACTCTCTCTATGCTTGGACGGATGCATGGGGGACGAAATTCCGGAAACCTGGCAAAAATTATAAAATTTATAACAATACCACCTTTGTTTACTCTGAATGATAAACTTAAATTACTTTTCTTAAAATTCATAAATGTGACATGATAATTGATTATTATTTTTTTTTAGTATTTTACTATTAATAAATACTTAGATTTGAAATTAATTGACACTCTTTCAATGAAATAAAAATACTTTAATTTAAATATTCTTCAAATTTGATATTTGAATATTATTCTAACAATTCTCTGTTTTGTATTTGAATAATAAGAATAAAGGCTTAGTAAATCCGAGAGTTCGCTCTCAACACTCCCGTCCAAATCCAAATCAGAGCAGCCATAATGGAATTCTCCCATCTACGCTTCGGTATACCCCTCTGACGTTTACCCGTCGGTTCAGTGTTTATTAACCTTTTAGGGATCCGTTCGTTACTAAGCTCTACAACCTTAAACGCCCACCTTATTCGCCTTAAAGCTATAACCTGATTATATTTACCCATGCTCAGTCCGTTCCTAACAAGTATCATTTAAAGTTAGTTATTTGTGTTGTTTCATTTTTTTTTTTTTTTAATTTTCCGTCATATTTTAAACTTTATTCTTTGCTATGAATTTAATTTCTTCGTTCATGTTCATTTGAAGTTTAGAGTGAAGCAGAGTTGAGAATCAGGAAAAGTTTCTCGGGCCACCACGAAATTATGTAGTTTAGAGAGTTCTTTAGAAGTTCAGCTTCAAGTTGGAAGGTTTTTTCTAATAAACCCCTTGGATCTAAAATGTTTGATACATAGTGGGTAAGTGACTATAGGTATCTCTAGTACTGCGTTTCAAATGCATTTTAAGAAAGATGAGTGAAGGGATTCGGCTGAAAATTGGAATGTGGATTGAGTCTGCTATATTCTATATGTTAATTTCGAGGTCGTAATTAAAATCTTTCTTATTTAAAAAATGGAGTGATAATTACCTTAATTCAGCAACAAGGTTAATGTGATAGATACTTAGATTTGAGGTATTAAATTTATTATTAGTTATAAGTTAATTTAGGATAATAATTATTAATATTTCCAAATTTACCTGTAAAATATTTTAATTTTCCAGATTCTTTTGAATTAGAACTTGACTAATGTTAACCCTTGACAACAATAATTTTCTTTGCTGAATTTACACAAAAGTGTATCGATTATATCTCAATTTTATAATTTCAAACGAATTATATTTAAATTTTAGTGAAACTTTGATTAAAATATTTTACTAACTTTTTTTTTTTTTAAGTAGCTTCTCAAACCTTGAAAAATCCAAATTTTCGGAGATTTTTAGTTTTTGGCGATGGGAAGTGACTTCATCCTATACTCTCTAAAATGTTTCATTTGACTTTTCCTAATTACGGTTAGATGCATATATTTACTTTAAATTATATTTAACAAGGTTTAGTCTGTACTTAACAAGTATCATTTAAAGCTAGTTATTTGTGTTGTTTAAGTTATTTATTAATTGTTTCTAAATTCTGTCATATTTTAAACTTAATTCTTTGCTATGAATTTAACTTTCTTCATTCATGTTCATTTGCAGTTTAGAGGGAAGCAGAGTTGTGAAGTTTCTTGGCCACCGCTAAATTAAATAGTTCAGAGAGTTGTTTTGTAATTCAGTTTCAAGTTCAAAGTTTAATAATGCTCCCTCTATTTATAATTTTTTAATTACATTGAGATGAGGATTCAAACAATGATATTTAGAAGTTGTATTTAAATTGTTTCATATTCTAATAACTTAATTCAGCACAAGGCTTTGACGGATATTTAAATTTAAGTTATTAAATTTTTTATTAATTACAACCACTCCAGATATTAATTATTAATAATATTTCCAGATATACCTGTTTGTGAAATATTTTATTTTTCCTTATTCTTTTGTATGTCAACTTTTTGAATGTTGATCGTTAACAAATATAATTTTCGTTTCTGAGTTCAAATGACACTGTATAACTTCGACCTCAATTTTATAATTTTGACAGTATTGTTTTACATTTTGTGTGAAATCCTTTACTAAAATTTTAATTTTTTTAAGTAGGTTCTCAAATCACTAAAATTCCCATTTTTGTTTTTTTTGGAGATGGGAAGTGAATATTCCCCAAAATGCTATTTTGCACTTTTTTCTAACTACAGCTAGATGGTTTACCACAGATCTAAAACTTTTTATTGTGTCGTCTAATCAAGACTTTTCATTTTTTATTTTTTTCATTGAATACTTTAATTTTGCTTTTTCATTCTCTCTTTCTTTCTTATCTCTCATCTACTTTAACCCTATTTCCTTTTATGTTATGTCCTTTTTTATTTGATTCTCACTAATAATACTAGGAATGGTATTTTTATTTGATAAAAAAATCAAAATATTTACGCATATAAAACATGTTTATTTCTACATGTAATGGTAGCGTATAAATATAAAAAATATTAAGTTTGTAATTTGTTAAAAGGTTTAAAAAATACAATAAAAGGACATTTCGTTGTTATAGTTAATTCGCCATCCTCATTTTCCATATGAATAAACTTTAAGTTTTTCAACAGAAATGTCAACGATCGTGTCGCAAAATCAATTTGTATGGACCAATTCTCTTCTACACCAATAACTGTAAAATACAGACATATTGAGTTGAATGCAATACAGTTCTTATAACTAACTTTTAATTACATTCATAATATTGCATGTTTATTTTGGGTTGTACGGTAAATAATTAAGAACCGTCTATGTTGTAATTTTTATACCTGATTTTTTTTTCTAATTTAAAAAACTACTAAGTGAAGAGGGAAATATGCACTAAAATATTTGACCTTATAAAATATATACTAAAAATATGTGAAGTCAGAGAAGTATTTTATGTTCAATAAAAGTTTTTAAAATATCACTAGATGTTCTAAGGAACCATAAACATGCATACAGGGTATTGATGTTTAATACTTAAGGATTATCCTAACTAAAAATATAATTTTAGAATCTCGAAAAAAAAATTTTCATATAAATATACTCCTAAACGCGTTGTTAAGCAGATATCATCGTTTAAAGATTATCATTGTTATTAATTATTTACGTTTTAAAAATAATCTTATCTGTTCTCCAGCCTCTTTCTTAATGAAATGTAAATATTAAAATTTATAATTAATGTTGTTCAAATTTATTACTTCGAGGATTAAAACATGCTCGGTATCGCAACTGCTGTGCTCGAATAACACTGGTTAAATATTATTGTTTCAAAAGCTCTCCAGATCTGAAAATAACATTTTTCGTAATTAGGTGTTTTTGATTGGGGTGCCACATAAACTAAAAATCTAGTCTACCCAATGACTATAATTATTTTCGATGAAAGAATAATTGGAACTTGCGAAATAATGACATATTCCGTTTTAATGTGTGTTTAATTAATATAATTTTTTTTATAACAGAATTTTTAATTTGTTAATAAATTGGTTTGACTATATATAAGTTTACTTATGATTTTGTTTGAATTTCAGGGCAAAAAACCAAAAAAAAAATATAACGATGGTTATCAATGTCCTCGAGACTAAAGAATTATTTGTGAATAATTAATGATTAAACTAGATATTAGATGGTTTTCGATAATAGAATAATTTTAAGTTTATTTATTACGATCATAACAATAAAAATATTTAGACGCGAAGATCTCTTTAACAAAGCGTGTTCAGGGACATTCCTTCGTCGGGAATTTTCTTCTTTTTTTAAAATCCTTAATTCACATTTTTTAGTTAGAAAATTCTACCCCAATACACCCTGTATAAAATTTAAAGAAAAAATGTTTTAACATAAAAATCTCATTCCTAATAATTACTGTTCATTAACAATATGTGCAATACTTTTTATGTTATTTTTTCTTTTGGAAGAAGATAGTGGACCTTATAAAGAAGATTGTAGGAAGATAGTTTAGGAGGTGGTCAATAATGTTAACAAAATAGTAAAAGAAAACTATTTATTGTTACCAACGTTTCGCCCCACTTTACAGGGCTTCGTCAGGGCTGTCAGATTGAAACAAAGATACTTTTAATCACCGCCACCCGGACTTTCTTCCTACAAGTTATTTTTTCTTGTTTAACTTTTGTATTTATTGGTTTTTAATAATAATTATTTTATTAGAACTTTATTTACATCTACCATTGAAGCATTTATTGGTACTTAGGGTGCTTAATCTACAATACTAGAAAAGTGCAGATAAAATTAAAATTAATTAAAGATTATAGCGTAATGAGAGTTGTATATTTTTTATTAAGCTTATGACTAGAAAAAAAAACTATTTTTGTGTGAGTTATTACTGGGCTAAGGATAGTTTATGCTAAAATAAAAGGAACTCCCTACAGTAATGAACATTTCAACCTTTGCAAAGTTTTTAAAATAGCGTTATTTTTCAAAGAGATATTCCAGAAATTTAGTTTTAATAACTTTTTTCATTATTGGACCGAGAGCCATACACGGGCATAGATTGAGCCATAGACCAGTATAATGGAAAACTGTCTCGGTAATAATCTCAAGAGGAATTTAATAACGATAAGGGTCAATTTTCCAAAAGGAAGCTCGCCTTGGAAAATTATGTTGCCAAGTCTCATTCCTCGCACAGATTGCATTTTCCGTTTCTTGCTCCGTTTCCTGGATGACATGATTATTCCGAATGAAATGCTTCCTTTAAAGGGTGTCTTTTCTCAAGAGTGTTCACTTAATAATAGCTTATATTTTCACTTAGATCAAAATTGTTATTGATTTATTGTGATTGTTTAAAAGTCCTTACATTATTGTGATTGCGCAATTATTCTCAATATCGTTTAATATTCGTTGATACTACTCATCCAGAGATTGATTAATCAAATTGTTACAATCCCCCTCCTTATATAATCAGCTCTGACATATTAGGGAGGAAGAATATCCTATGTGTACCCAATTATAACCAGAATGGGAGGATCTAGTTTTTATTACATGGGACCGCCACAAAATAACAGCCAACCCACCCAGACCGGAATCGAAGCAGAACCACTGCTGACTTCATGCTATTAATAATATCCTTTATCTATTCTGAGATTGATCCCTTTATATACAGGCGTCAAAATAAGGTTTCAGAGCCTTTGAGTAAAATACAAAATATAAATGAAATTATAAACCTTGATTAAGTATAATGAATTTGAAAAGATGAGAATGAAAAAATAGAATAAATAAAATAAAACCGTAATTTATGATAATAAATAAAAAGAAAAATATTAAATACAATTAAACTAAAAATAAAAAATGAAAAAGTACAATTACTACTAATATACATATTTTCAAGTATAAACGAAAATCTGAAATATTAAAAACAGAGAATATATAAATCTTATTTGAGACATTTTATTGTTATTCTTCGGGAATTGGGTGAACAGAAAGTTGCCGAAGATACGGGATTTGAAGGTTGGAAGGGTATTAGAAATATGCATGAAGTAGGGAATAGAATTCCATAGGAAAGAGGAACGGATGAGGAAAGATCTGCAAAGACTGCGATTTGATGGGCAACTACATTAATAAAAAAAATTTTACATTCCAACTTGTAATTACCTTAATTAAAACATTTAAAGCAGCGTTAATTAACTCAAATATGAGACCTAATAGCTATTTACGTTGAATAGTTCCTGTGATAAAGTTTTTAAAAAACAAGATTTCACGCTGTTTTTCAATTTCAGGGGCTTTTTAAATATTGCTCGATATAACTATCTTAAAGTCTCCTCTTCCCATTTTAAGCTAACATTTCAAAAGTGATATTGGACCGTCACTCCCTAGGAGTCATAGTGGGGCGGGTCCAGCGGGGACCTATTTGCCTTTTTTGTGTTATGATCTCCCCTTGTGGGATTGTGACATGTCGTACATCAACCAACCTACTCGCTATAATTGTTTATTGATATGTCAGTAGCAAGTGAATTTATTGTTGGAAGTCTGTCCATCCATCCATGTCAGTAATCCATACTTCCATCACTGAGATGTAGAGATATCTATTGACACTCAGATTAAAGCAATTTTGATATGCTATAATATAGTTTATGACGTTTATCTTCACTGGTTGAAGTAGTTTTCATGATATTTGCCAAAAAAAAAAAAATGAGCAAGATGGTGTTTTCTAGTTGTTTACACAAAATAATTGATTTATGAAAAACTATATTTCATTGGACGGAGAGAGGTCTGCCTGCAATCACATTAAAGATAGTTTAAAGTAGTTTATAACGTCTATCTTCGTAGAGGTAACAGCTTTTATGATATACGCATATGAAATTTTATTTGAACTACTAGGAATCAATTTATTGTTGTAAATATCGCGAAAGCTACTACTCTTATGAAGATAGTTCATTAACTATTTTATAAACCTAGGTTACTGTTTCAATACTGTATTTATCAGATAAATTAAATAATTATTTTCGAAATAGTCATTATTCATTTGATGAAGTAATTATCAATAAAATAACAACATGTATTATTTTTTTTAAACTTTATTTAATAACCATTCATAGAATTAATTCAAGATGTTTCTCAAACAGTTATTTCTGAAATGATTATCTGATGATTTATATTTCACTATTTTCATATTTTTAAATACAAAATGCAAAATAACTATATCTGAAAGATAGTAGAAAGTATATAAATGCAAGTAATATACATTGCATAGTTTACAACCGCAATAGCAACTGAAATAGTGCAATCTTTATAATATTTCTCGTTATGGTAGTATTTATAGTTTTATGTGTAATATATTAATCCTTGTAATAAATTAACAGAGAATATTCAAGTTATGGATAAATATTTTTTTTAAATGCCTTTTTATCAATAAATTCATTTAGTTTGACATTTTTACCTAAGTATTTAATAATTTCCCTAGTGTTATTTTCACTAGATTAATTTATAAAATGACGAAAGACGAATAATCATTGCTCTTTGATAAAATTCGAATGATATTTGAAAAATCCCTCTGATGATCAACAGATAAAAGAGTGAATAATTTCCTAATAATTCTCAAAGGCACTGAACATCGTCAGCCAGCTTTGAGGTAAACCCATGGTTATGGTCTCACCATTCAATTCTTTTAGCGAATGTGTTCTGTCAAACAAACCACAATTTATTTGTGTCCTTGGCCCCATGGCTCAACTATAAAAGCAACGAAGTGGAAAATTGAACTAAATTTAAATAATTGCTTTTTTTCAACATTATCTGATATTCCATAAAAATTTGATTCACGTATTGTTTATATAATTATTGTTTGAGTGCAATAAAAAATCTTACTCTTCTTTTTTTCCATATACAAACATTAAATCTAAAACATATTCATAAAGCAAAAGTTTAGCTCCTCAATGGTAGTAATTACGTAGGATTTGAATAACATTATTAGTAGTTATTAATTTATTTCTTAAACTAGGGGCATTAGCAGAAAAAAAAGGTAGCCCCCGAAACCCAAGCCTGAAAATTAAAAAAAAAACCTAAAAATTCGTAAACAATTTTTTTTTGGACTAATTTACTTGAAGCGACTTTCTGTTTTCGTAATTTTTTACACACTAATGCTCATCTCATACAATTAAAAATGTTTTTTTCTTGTTCTACATGGAAAAACAAACAATTAGTATATAATAACCATTTAACACTAGTAGAACAAAGGCACACGATTGTAGAAAAAATGTCTAAAGTTTTGTAAAATAATTCTCATGGCCTCTATTGTACATTGGTAAGAACCCTTGGACATATGTCTATTATTTTTTGACCTAGTATCACGAAAATGTTTTTCAATAATATCGGTGATCCCACGTACGTTGTCTCCTTTCTTAGTTGAAGAAGTAATAAATTTTTCCCAAATATGAGAGTAATAAATCTTCAATTATTCCTTTTCATCAGAAATATAATTCATTTATTTGTATTTATTAGGGAAATCCAAGTCAAGCCTCATATAGTGGATATCCTGAATTGGGAAAACAATGTGGTTGAGCATGATTTTGAAATGTCACCTCCTTGTATAAACGTTGTTCTAATAGCAGTATTTCCCCACAATGTACTGAACCCCTCACCCTTTATTGATTATAGCGATTCACATTTTATTATGGAAATCAATGTTTTTAGGAGTTCAGCTTATGTAATGTTTCATTAACGGTATTATTTACAGATAATACATTTTCTCCTGCATTTCTGAGTGCAGTAGACCCGCATTTCTGTCCAGTCTTGCTGTATTTGTGTCTCCAGCTATCCTAGGGGCACATCAAAGGTAGTTCTTACCTTGGTCTGTTTTGAATTTTATAATTGTTATGTCTATTTTCACATAGAAAAATTCAATAACTCAAATCAGTGATTTTATATTTCCGAAATATAAAATAACAATATTCAATAAAAAAGGAAAACTTATTTTATTAACATAATCGCTTTATATTATTATTAAACATTTTATAATAATATAATTATTATCTAATAATATTATCATCATTCCAACAATAAAAATTTATATAGCACATTTTAATTTTTTTTTTTTTTTGTTCATTTTTACTTGGTATTCAACTATTTTGATTCCATTCTGCGTTATTTATTTGTATTTATTAGGGAAACCCAAGTCAAGTCTCTTAAAGTGGATAAGTTGGGAAAAAATCTGGTGGTTAAGCATGATCTTGAAAAAATCACCTCCTTGCTTAACCGTTGTACTAATGACAGTACTTCCTTACAATGTTTATGGCGGTTAACATTTTATTAGGTAAATCCATATTTTTAGGAGTTCGGCATATTTAATTTTTCATATATTTGTTATTCATATCGGTTTTCTCAATAGTTCTTTTTTGATAAGACTAATGTGGTTTACTTGAAAAGGGCACTGATATGAACAAAGTAAAAGGAATGATTGTTATTTAGGTCTGATAGAGTCAGAATTCGGAACGTAACTAGGACGCTTTAAAAACTGACACATATTCCTACCACGAATCTTTGATTCTGTTCCATTGATATACTTTATTTTGAGAAAATTTTCTAAGTATCAAAAAGTTCTTAAATGGCCATATTACTTCGCCGATATCTCGGCACAGATACGAAATAAGCTCAATTAGTCTCCTCGAAATCTCCCGCTCTCTCTAACAAACCCGAAATACTGGTCGGGATCTCAACTTCAAAGTTCATTTAGTCAGAAGTTAGATATTGATGCCGGGTGCTTATTTGCTGAAGGCAAATGTGATTCAGGATAATCTAGTTACACAAACTCAAACTCCTAAAAGTTTCCTTCAATGGAGTACAATAATAATCATAACTCGAAATTGGCATGGAGACTTCAATGTAAATTCATCATTTTGGAGTTAAAACATTATTTTATCATTCTAGAGCTCATGGAATAATGTCACATTAAAGAAGTCGGAATAATAAAAGAATTTGTCGACATTGGAATTTGCTAAATTTTAGGTTCGACGCAGTTTAAAAGCATTTATAGTTATCGAGTTTAGAGATATAAATAATAATGGATGAGGCTTTGGAACAACAAAAGAAAAATACGAGTGAAGAAGCCCTGTTACTTACGTATATATATACAGGATGTTCCTAAATTAAGTATCCAAACTGAAAATATGAATTGCTGAAAACAAGAAAAACATTTCCTATGAAGTTATGTCCGTTTCTTTTGTTTAGGAGATATTAACATTTAAAGGATTTTCATTTTATGAATTTTTAGGTTATTTAATAAAAAAAAAAATTAAATCTGTCCCTAAGGATGTGCAAGGAGTTGATTTGTCAGAATTTCAACGTCCAGGTTTTTACCTAATTAAGGTAACCATTTAATGAGGCTCGGTGAGCTCCGGAGTGCTCTATAACCCACAGAGTTGACTTACGGCTACTGTGAAACAGAAAATAAATATCTACCACAGGTGGATTCGAACCTGGTTTCTCGGAGTTAGGAGCAAAGTGCCTTACCACTGATCTACGCACTCCAATTTTCAGGTTATAATGAATATATTAATGTATTCCTTCTTCTTTATTAATGGAATTAAAAAGAATAACATTAATATTAAATATTGCTCAAAGTTAATGTCTAGAGAATTAAGACTAATATATTTCTTCCATAGCAGTAGTAACCGGTACTGTATATATGTAATTGTGAAGGTGGCCAGGTCTGAAAATCACTGATATTTTTTCATCTTTAGGCTAAACAAAATGTCTACGCAAGCCTCGTATATGTCCTTAATTCTTTAGAAAAGATAATCGAAATTTGCGAAACAATCACATATATCCCTTGTCATTCTATCACCGCTACTATAGTGTAAGAAGTTATGTTTCCAATAGGACATTGCATGTTTTTTATACATACAAATATTTCTAATACGAATCATACTATAGCTCTTATGTACAGTGTCGTTCAGTGATTTATGTTTTTCAAAAGATTTTTCAAAACTCGATTCATGTTATTTCAGAAGATAGCGGTTTCGTAAATACTGTAAAATAAATCGAGAGCTAAACTGTCTTGAGCTCTTACGCGAAGGGAGCTTAATGGATAAAAATGGAGGGTGGAGATATCTGATCTCGATAAGTGGGAAGATATTCTTCGAGAGGGGAATCTCAGTGGCGTTCAAAATCAGTGAAATGTTTTTCCTTCATATTAGTTTCGTTCATAGAACATATTTTATAATTTAATTTTGTTGGCATATGATTCATTGTCATTATACGAAGTTAAGGACTTATATAAAAAATCTAATTGCTTAGAAACTATTTTTTTTAAATAAATTTTTAATCCTATGCTCATTAAGGTCAAAAATTAAAACAATACTAATTATGTAATCAACCACCTAATTTATTAACATATTAATTTAGTCATTGACCAAACTTCTTTGTTACGATTATAAATGAATATTTTCTTTAATATTTAAAAATGACTTATCTGATAACTTAATCAGTAATACTTCAGATTAGATACTGAAGAGGTAGATGAAGTATCCCCGCAAAATATAAATTATTTTTTAAAAATATAAATGAATTAAGTAGTATTATGTTCTAACTTTGACCTGAAGGCAGGATAAGAAGATTAAAAAAAGTATAAATAATGAAGGCCAGATAGAGGAAAAATATAATATATAAGAACACAATTCTAGAAAAATTATATAAGCGAAGTCCATATAATCATTTTGAAGAAGATAAAATCCACACACCAACACGTTTTTTAATTAACGTTATTATATAAAGATATGGTTGAAACTTTTTTCCCCTGCATTTCTGAATTCAGCAGACCCGTAACTCTGTTAAGTCGTGCTGTGTTTGTGTCTACAGCTATGCTAGGGGCACATACATGAAGTTCTCACCTTGGTCTGTTTTGGATTTTATAATTTTTTTGTGTATTATTTTTCACATAGAAAAATCCAATAGCGAAAATCAGTGATTTTATATTTTCAAAGTATTAAATAAGGATATTTAATAAAAAATAAAAACTTATTTTATTAACATAATCTCTTTATATTATTATTGTTAAACATTATATTATAATATGATTATTATATTACAATATTATGATAATTATAGCAATGAAATATATATACAGTATGAGAAAATAAATATTTCGTTATATCATTTTATATGAAACGTATTATTGAAATAATACAATCAAGAGCAACATGCAGTATTAAGATTGTCAGTACTGAATCATGTATTTAACATACATATTGGATAAATAAAACGGTAAATAAAAAGTAATGTAAAATATAATATACATATCCAACATAAATGGAGAAGAAGTTCCAATGATGAATTTGCTTATTAGAGATATTTAACCCTTAACGCAACCATATAAAAATAATTGCTTTACATTTTTTATCAAGTTATATTTCAATATAATAATCCTATTACAATACTTATTTATATGGAAATGGATTCCAACATCTAATAAAAAAGTCAGAACAAAATGTAAAACGAAGAAATATTACGATGGGTCCTTAAAACCAGTAGCGCCTGAGAGTTAAAAATAAATTTTAATCCAGTTAGATTTTATACTTGATTCTCGTTTGAATAGAGAACGAGGTTTAAATATAATATAAATTTTAAAACAACTTAAACAACATTCATTCAATAACATCATTATAGGAGGGTATGGAAAAACTTAAACAAAAACTTAATAAAATAAACTTAAATAAAAACTTAAACTTAAACAACCATCATACCAAGCTACAAAAAAATGAGTACGGGATTATTTGAAAATTGTTAATACATAATTATTTAAGTATTAAAAAAATTAATTGAATACAAAATTACGAATTTTAGAAATTAGATAAGTGCTGGTTCAATTTATTGGACTATACAAAGGTGTATATATAATTATAGTTGATGCAAAGTGAACATAAAATAAATGAGGCACTAGACGTTTGTGAAGGTCGGTCAATTGATAAGAGTGGGTTAATTATGTAAATTGTTAAATAGGTAAAGTGAATAGGAATATAAGTATTTAGGAGCTTATAACCAAGATTTTCGAAATTAATCAAAATGAAATTTGATATTGATTGATAAATGTAATTGTTTTTAAAGATAAATCAACTTAGGCATAATATTCTGCAATTGAAAGAAAATTAAAACTTAATTAATTTTAAAGTATTATATTGTAAATGTAGTGTTATTTTTGTGAGTGAAATTCAGGTAAATAATATAAATAATTTGGGGTCTCCTATGATAATGGCTTGATGACCGAAACGTTGGAAAATATTAAATACAGTGATATAAAAGAAACAATACAAAATTGTTTTTAGATTATTTATTATATAGAAGCTCCCCTCTGCAATCCGAAAACGCAACATCTATAAAATGGCGCCTGAACTGAAATGGCGACCTAGTACGAGCAATTTACCGCTTTCAACTAATTAGTCGGTGGAAGAATCAGACCCCCGGAGCCAACGGACTGCTAAGCATACTGATCATCCCTTCCCCCCTAACCCCCTCCCCGCCCTACAGACGAACCCCCTCTCTTCTCTTCCTGTCCTACTTAGGACGTCATGAATAACGCAAGAGTTTCATTAACTTTTAATTTCAATGTATTTTAGAGAATCCTTTGCCTGTTCAAGGTTGTCACAATATTGGCCTTAGTGGAATGAATTTGGAATGCAAAACCCACTTAGCTGACAGACCTTCATTTGTTCTTACCACCCATTTCCCCAATTGAACAACTTTATAAATGTTCTTTGTTGAATTCTGCTCACAACAATCAAAATTTACTTTTTATATATAAAATTTTCATTTCATAAATATAAGTAAGTAATATAATAAATAGTACAAGAGCCATGAAGAAAAAAAGGCAGTTATCTCTCCCCAATTTTTGATTACTTCAATAAAAACTGTATAATTACAAGTCAAAATTTATGAGTCTGCAAAGTATAGGTAGGGGGATTCAAAAATGGCGGCTGTTTCAAACCCTTAAAAAACCTTGATTTTTCATTCGGAGCTCTATATCTTAAAAACTACCAACAACACTAGAAAACCTAAGAGAACATTATTTAGAGAAGAGTAAATTTGCTGAAATATTAGCCCTAAAAGAGCTATTTACGTCCAATAGTTCTCGAGATATTGTTTTTTGAAAAGCAAAATTTCTTAAAAATCGACTGAAAGATTAGTAGTTAGTTAATTTATTTAGAGAAATCTATATCTTAGGAACTATGTGACGTACAGATGTCTATTAGCACCCAAATGTTTAATGGACTATAAAGAAGTTTATGACCTATACATTCGTAGGAATCGTAGTTTTCATGAGATTTGCTAAAATAAATTGTAGTTATTTAACTTATAGTTGTTCGGACAATAAATTTGATTTATGAAAACCTTTATTTCAGAAACTATTGAACGTACTGATGTCTCCCAGCGCTCAAATTAAAGCTAGTTAAATTTACTACAAAATAGTTAATTATGTTTATCTTTGTATGAGTAGTAGTTTTTTTGATATTTGACAAAATAAACTCACAAAATGTTAATTTCTAGTTATTTGTATAAAATGTTGGATATTTGAAAATCTAGAGATCCATACGACATACATATTAGTTTTATAAAGTAGTTTATGACACTTATCTTCGTAGGGGTAGTAGTTATTATGATATTCACATATGAATATAAATTTGGCAAATGAAAATTTGTCCGAACAACTATAAATCAATTTATTTTAGCAAATTTCATGTAAACTATTACTCCTACAAAGATAAACATTATAAACTACCTTATAGCTCATTAAACTAGTTTTAATTTGAGTGCTAATAGACATCTGTACGTCAAATGGTTTTTGAGATATAAATTTTTCAAAATAAATTCACTACTGATCTTTTAGTACGTCCCATACAACATTTTTATGAAATGTTGCTTTTTAAAAAGCTATATCTCGAAAACTATTTAACGTAAATAACTGTATTAGGGCTCATATTTTAGCAACTTTAGGCTTCTTTAAATGACGTTCTTTTAAGTTTTCTTGTGTTGTTCCTACTTTTAATGATATAGAGCTCCGAATGAAAAATTAATTTTTTTTTTTATTTGAAACAGCCCTCATTTTATATTTCTCCTACTTATACTTGGCAGACTCATCAATTTTGACTATTAATTATACATAGTTTTCATTAAAGTAATCAGAAATTGGGGTGATAAAACTGCCTTTTTTATCCTCTTGGGCTCTTGTACTATGATTATTATATTCTGGATACACCCTTATACAATTAATTTTTCTTTGCTACTTATTACTTTTCATATATCTTCTGCAATTTGTAAATTGCAAAAAAACAAAACAAAATGAAATATAAATAGTTGTTATTTATGATTATTAAAGCAATATATGTTTATTTATATGATTTTTCTATTATCAGGCCGTATTTGTAATATTTCCTATTTCAGTTATTAATGAGTTTGAGGAAGAACGGAAGAAATTATAAGTCAATTTGTGTATAGTCATATAATTTAATTATTTCTGAATGAATCTTAGCCATTCTTGTGTAACTTGAATAGATGTTTTCAATTTATTGGCATTTAGTTTGGAATACTTGTAGTTTTTTTAAGTTGCTTAAGTTAATGAAGGTTCTGATGGGGCAGGAATTTTTCATGTTAGGTCTTATATTGATTTCTATAGTATAAATTTATTTTTTGTTGTAGTTTTGATTTTTTAATAAAATATGGAAAGATTTTGTACATAAGTTTCCTTGTGTTGTTCTAATCTTAAAGTTAATATGTTGTTGAATAACAATTTATCGTCTGACGTGGCAACTAAGTATCACGGATTCGGTAAATGGTATAGAAGTATACTTCATGGATTTGTGAAAATTTTGGCTCCTGTTTTTTTTTTTAGTGTTTTAAGGTAACCTTCAGTTTTATTTTTCATTTTTATATGAACTAACCAGTTGTATTAAACTTTGAAGGTATTTAAATACCCCTGAGCCTACAAAATTGAAATACATTTTGACAAGGCCTTTTCCTTGATAACTTTTAGAGGGAAAACATTCTTTTTTTTAACTGAAAAATGTATGCATTTTACTGTATTAGATTGCTACATTCACAGAAGTTTATATAAAGAAATTTGAAAGGATAATTAATCTGTAATACATGGTGGTAATATATGATTTATTTTATTTCATATTTTGTTTTTAGTTTTTCTTATTATTCATGTAATTTTTTAAATTATTATTCTATATCGTTTAAAATATATTTTCTCTTTTAGCCCAATAGTTTTTTTTTTCTTTCATAAAATAAAATTTATTTATAAAATGAATAGTTAAAATTTTTAATATTTTTGTAATATTATATATTAATACATAAGAATCTAGTAAAGTAGAACTTACAAGAATTAGTATTATTAATTTAGAGTGCAGAGACCTAATTGAAAATATTAATTAAGGATATAAAAACAAGAAAATAATTTCCTATGGAGGTTTTTCCGTTAGTAATTTAGCTTAGGAGATTTTCATGTCTAAACATTTACATAGTTACTAATTATTCAGGTTATAGTAAATAAATTAATATCTATTTAAACCACTTTAATGAAATGTAAACATTTGCATTCAAATTAAACATTCAAATAGATTAAATTGATCATTAAAACAGAGGTTTGTCTTTCATAGAAGCAGTGACTGAACATCACTAAAGAAAGATAATTGAAACTTGCAAAACAATGGCACATATAATTGTTTTGCAAGTTTCAATTATCTTTCTCCATAAAGGATTAATTAGGTTGACCGAACCTGCATAAACATTTTATTCGAAGTTGCCTTATTCCCACAAAAAAACAGAACAATTAGACCACCACCGCTGTGAAGAATGAAGCCCTGCCTGTTTTATTGCTCAATATAATAATTTTAAACAATATTTAATATGAATTTTAATGTTTAAATTTAGTAAGTAGTTAAATCACATATTAATTTATTTATTATAACTTTAATAATCCATAATAATGTAAATATTTAGATATTGATTCCTCGTAAAAAATGGTTAGTAGACATACCTTCATAGAGTTTGTTATAATTTTAGATTCTTCATTCATAACTTCAGTTAAGACACTCGACTCTGAATCATCCTGTGTAACAAGTAATAAAAAAATTAATAGATAAAAAAAATAATAAAATTATTTATAAGCAAAATGTACTTTACATGCTTGCCCTTCAACTGAATTCCTGTCTTCATCAATTATCTATACATGTGTTGGTTGATGATTCCCAAGGAGTCGAGGATTGTATTTTTAGCCAACTTTGCTATATCCTTCATATTGACACCTAGTTCTTCCACAAAGCTCTAATAATTCATTTCATGGTGTACTGGAATTCATTTTGATCTGTAAGTAATATTTTGGAGATTACTTGCATAGCGATTCCGTAGAATACAGAAAATAAATGTATCAAATATATTTGAAAGTGAATGTGGTAAAGTAATTCTGAAATTTAGAAACCATTCTTCTCTCCCTTTTGACATAAGTCTTGAGCGGAAAATCATTACGGAAGGGTGGGGTAAAGGAGAAAGGGCTTGAGTTATTTGCCTTAACTTTTCACTGGAACGCAGGCGAAAGGAATAATTTTGAATCTAGTCAAGAGAGGCATTAATTTAAATTTTTATCGGTTAGTGAAAATTATACTGTCAATGTATCTTCTTATTTATTTATCTGTACATTGAAAGCCGCATCACAGTTATATAATTTGATATATAAGTTCAATTATAATGAGTTGCTTGTCCTCTAATGTTACGTCATTTTATTTAATAAAATATTACAAGAGTATATTTTATGAATAATGACTTTTTTATGGATCTGCATGGCAATTAAAAAAAAACTAATATATATATATATATATTACAACAAACTAATATATAATATATATAGCCAACGTTTCGCAGCTTTATTGTTTGCATAGGCATGCCCTAAAATAAGAAAATAGAGTTTTTTAGAGCAAGGACTATCTTCAACTAATTATTAAAAAACTATTTAATTCATAATATATATAAGTAGTATAATTTACGAGTAGTAACCATAAACATTATTTACTGCAGTCTATTTTGTGTGTTCTACATATTTGTGATGCAACGCTAGGTTTCTGACAGAACTGAATTTGTGGTGTACTGAAAACACGTAAATGGGTTTGTTTTGATTTTTCCATAGTCAGTATTTTATTTCTGTATTTTTTTTTTTTTATATTTAGTTTTGTTATTTAAAATGACCATTACGTCTTGTGAAAATCATAGAAAATCCACATTTGAATTTTTCTTTTTACCCCTATTTAGTTCTTACTTAGAATTAGTTTTAACATACTGAAATAGGCAATTGTAATTTTTATAGTTACTCATAAATTATAGTTTAAGTATGGCATGACAATGCAAATGGTAAGGTTACTAAACGTTGCCATTATATACAGATTGATCCTAAAGATCCACAAAAATATATATGTAATTTTTATTATCATGTATATTATGATTATTCTATAGTCATTATACATATTAAATAACAATAATGTATTATTGACTGTTTCAAAGTATAGTAATAAAATACAACTTATGAATGAATGAAATAAATTGAAAAATCAGAGTTTATTTGTTACTTTAAAAATTACTTTATTTTACTTATTAGTTTTTTCAATATCCGTCAATTCATTGTTGTTTTATGTTTATTCATTACGTGTATTTAAACACATCGAATTTGAGACTTTAAAACTTTCTTTTTTATTCTTTAAATTTCTTTATTATTATTCTCTTGAATCTTTGTGCGCCAGAAATGGATACTCAAATATAGATCGTAATTATTCTTTAATGATTTCTGGTTATTTTTTTTTCTGAAAAATTAGTGTATCTACATATGAAATTTGATTGTAAGTTTTAAAAAAAGGCAAAATCTACCATGGTTGATTGGTAATTAATTAATAATTTAATGTAATGTGATTTTGTTAATATGCTTTATTTTTTCAATTTATCTATTAGCAGTTACGATGTACTTTGAGTATTAGGTTGTAGTAACGATTTTGTAGAAAATATTACATGAGAATTTTGTTATGAATTTTAATATTCGTGAATAAAATTAATTAGTTTGAGTGAGTTAAAATTAATTAGTCCAGTGCAGAGGAGTTATTAATGTACGACAACCCATAAAATAATTTTTAAAGGTAATAAAACTGAAAGGGAGAGAATCTGATGATTTTTTTATATCCCAATGCTGTCATATATTATGTATGTAATCAATTTACCGACCAGGTTATAAATACATGAAATAAAATCGATTGCAATGGGAAGATAACAGAAGAAAATAAATATCACAAAGCCCCATAAGCTGTGAGCTATTCCGATAAATTGGATTTCTCTGGTTGGAAATCATTTCATGTTACTATTTTTACTTGAATTACTTTTATAAAAATGTATTATCCTCATTCTGCAACAGATTCTCGTTTATATTTTAGTTTATTTTTAACAGACTTAAAATTCTTGTTAAATATATATGTTTAATTCTGCTATTGGGTAAAAGTATTGGGTTGACGCATAAAATCATTATGTTACTCTTGTTTATGTTTCAAATGTTATTTATTGATAAATATTACAATCTGCCGCAACATTATTGGGCATTGGTAATAGTGAAAATAGATCACATTCATACTAAAATAATATAACATAAGATTACAAATTAATAAATAAATGAAAAAAGTACATTAAAAAAAAACTCTAAATATATACAAATAGAAGGATAATGGAAATAAATATAATCTAACTATGCACACAAAATAATAAATAAATAAAACAAAATAATAATGATAATTAATTATACTTGAGAGGTAGAGCAGTGCCTTTGGATCTCAGCGCACCCCTCTCACCGCGTGCTCTTATTAAAATAATTACAAAATAAACAAATGATGCAGTAAGTATTAATGAACTTTTTTCTCTTTATTTTCATAAATATAATCACAATTTTTTCAGTCCTATGGTATTTTTATCTTGAAATTTTCGGAAAATTTGGTAATTCATTTTTTCTTGTGTGCATTTTTCATCTTTTTAAAATTTCTTTTAATTTTTTAATATATTTTTTTGAGATAATAATAAAATCAATCGCATATAAGTAAAATGAACATTAGAGCTTTACGTTATCAATCGTATCATTTATAGATAGAGACTAAAAAAAAAAAAGATTAAATTAACAACAATAAATAAATAGAGTAAAAAAAAAGAATGAAATAAAATTAGGGAATTTCATATTTGTAACCAGAATGATTTTCTGTACAAATATTTAAAAAGTTGTAAAAAAACAAAATAAAAAAAAAAAAAACTCAAAAATTAACATTTTTCAGTTCTTCTCCCATGGTATAACAATCATAAATTTTTTAGCAGAATCAAATCAATAGTAAATTACTTACTTTTTTATACTATAATATTTTTTTTCTCGAGAACATCGTTTAGGGATTTAATGGGACTCAGACAAATAAGGATCTGGGAGGGGTCTTGAAGAAATGTTTTGGAGAAAATTGATCATTAATGTTTTTTTAGGCAAGAAGGTCACTTTGTAACCTCAGTTTTTTACCTAAAGTGAAAAAAACACATTAATATATTGTTTTTTCGCTTATTACATAAAAACGTTTTGTTATTCTATGTATTATTTTATAATAAATTAAATTATGACCAAAAATAAATTACGTGTAAAATTTTATTTTTACTCGTGTCTCTGAAAATACTATATTCTCGTGCAAGTGTAACAACATTTACTAAATAAACAATTCCACTCCTGAGAAGTTGTTTTAACAAAATGGTCTGTATCCCATCACATTCCGAAGCTCAATTTCTCTGAATTCTGCAAAGAATAGATTTCGTTTTGTGTTTTAAGTATCGCAAACAAAATTGCTTTCTATACTTGTGATTAGAAATGATATTTGGTTTTCTGTACGTCTTGTGATGTCTTCATTGTAATATTCTTTTAGCCCTTTTGCTCATTAATAAATAAATTTTTCTTTTTAATGTTTTGTTTATATTACAGAAAATTGCTTTTGCCTTGTAAATTTGAGATTTCAAAATGGATATTTCTAATAACTCTGCATTTATATACCAAGTACTCCAAATTAATTTGGAAGAGCTGCAGAGGTGTTTTTGAGGTGTAAAAGCTTAAGAAAAAAAATCGAAACTAGACTAGATTTTAATTTAATTCATATCTACTTTTATATTATTTTATCTTGATCAAAAGATGCTCGCTGGAGGTGTCTAATGGATGGGAGAGAATATTTATTTAAATAACAATCCCTGATACATTGTTATAGGAATTATGAAAATATTATAAAATGCATCCTTCCAGGATTTTTCCAGTTTAATAATGTACAAAAAATTTACATTTTTTTTACAATTAAAAAAAGAAATA
>NW_027113607.1:238793-241701 GCF_000696795.3 Halyomorpha halys | reverse complement strand
ATGTATTAAAGAATTAAGGAATTATTAAAATATGACTTTCAGTATTAGTTTTCTACATTAAATTCAAGAACTGTTTGGTTCAAGTTCACAGCCATTACCATCTTAATTTATTCCCGATCCTTAACTGACTGAGACATGCCATCAATATAGAGGTTATCAGCTGATTCATCTGAATGAGATTGTGCTGGTCGTGACAGGCGGAAATAGCCGAAGTTAGCCGAATGCAGGCAAGCCGACCCGAAGCGTCCCACTCACCGTCGGAACCTTCCGCAGTCCACACCTCCTCAGTCTGCCGCACGAGTCCCGCACTTGCGTCTTCAGTCGCGAAGTTGGTCACTCATGTATTTGTATTATTATTCCAACACACACATCTCTATCTGTCTCTTGTTGTTTCCTTTTAATTTGTGTCTTGTTTAATTTTTTATAATTTAAGTTTATTCTTGATTTATTGACACTATTATTTTTTAAATAAATAAATATCTTTTACTTCAACTCTATGTGTTCTATTAGAATAGATGCCTCCCACTCTTCCCTCTACATCTATCCGTAATGCACTTTACTGTCTTTGTAGAAACAAATAATCCAAGTTTGGATTCTTATAATGCGTTAACAATAATGTATTTCAAATAGAACTAATTTCATATTCAATCGACAAGTTCTGCTTATGGTCTTGAAAGATAACTTCCTTGTCATGTCTAATTTGCATGCAATGGAATGAAATTATTGACAGACCATTTATGTATATTATTAAAATATTGTTTTCTTTTAATACCATAAATAATATCATTTAAAATATGAGCGATGGGTGGGATGCTTTGTTTTGTTTATTTTTTTTATCTCATCCATAAATTAGTTTTATCAATATCAGGTTACAATTAAAGTATGTGTAGATCTCAGCTCTGTGCGATCAATAAATTTGTTGTGGTTATTTGCATTTTATCGGGATTAAGTTTTTATTATTAAATATCATTTAAAAATACTACAGCAAAAGGCATAATTACATAAGTTTTTAATATAAAGTTATATTATAGTAATAATAAAAAAGAAAATATTACGGTTTTATGTTTTATCTATACACATTTTTGGATAGAGTTGATTTAAGTCTCATATGAGTAAAAAAAGAAAACAAATGACAATTTCATGTTTATTATGAAGACTAAAATAAGATAAAAAAGGCCTGAGAGTTAGCGCAATAAATAAACAACTAGGAATAAGTTGAATTTTAAATAAATAAATATACTTCCTGGAGTTGTGTATTTGAAAATATATTTTAGTATTGTGACTATGCTGAAGATGGAAATAGCCAATAGAATAGGTCGAAACATTATAAAAATATAAAATATATCTAAATAATTGTTATGTTTATAATTATTATTGTATGATTTTATATTAAAAGATTTTGTGATCAATGTTACCTTAGTCTTGGTTGATATTTAATATAAAAATATTCTTATAGAAAAACATTTCATAATATTTAACAAGAATATTAAAATTTTTATTTCAAGAATATTATGAAATGTTTTTCTATAAGAATATTTAATATAAAAATATTCTTATAGAAAAACATTTCATAATATTTAACAAGAATATTAAAATTTTTATGTAATTCATTAACAAATTTTCACTTATTTATTTTTATTTTAACCGGTATCTCAATAAATACTAATGAAGCAAATGTTAAATATATCATTCATTTTTCTTGAATATTTAGATATTTTTTAAATAATTTTAAATGCATTTGAACCTCTTAATGGTAAAGCAATTTAATTTTTAAAAAATCTCTTTTTCCTGGTGAATGATATGCGCCTTCATGAATCAAATTAGAACAATCAGAATTAAGTACAATAATAATAATAATAATAATAATAATGTATTCAAAATCAGATATATTAAATTAGAGTATAGTTCAAGTCATTGATCATAAAAATTTACTCAATTGACAACAAAATAAATTTAGAAAAATCAATGCTTCCTGAAATCTAAGAATTTGTAAATCTGATCTTATATTCTAATTTGGTCATTATTTGTAGTTAAACTATGAAATGCTACAATCGATATGTGCCTACATGAATCAAATTAAAACAATCAAAATCAAGTACTATAATAATTCGTACTAATAAAAATGTATGCAAAATCCATGATTTGGGATATAGCTCAAGTCATTGACAATAAAACTTTACGCAATTAACAATAGAATAAATTTGGAAATATCAATGCTCACTGAAATCTTAGAATTTGTAATGTTCTAATTTGGTCATTATTTTCACTGCACTATAAAATGCTACAATCAAATATATAAAATATATTAATCAATGATACATGTAGTTCAGATTTAATTTATTTTTATACAAACAGTCCAACAACAGGCTAAATCTTAGATGTAAAGTGGTCACTTAAATGCCCGATAAGACATAAAAACTAATAATTAGATATGAAAATAAAGTTAATGTCTACTACTTGTTAAATTAAAAATACAATAACTTCGAATTTAATTAATAATATTTAATAACTAGATAAAATAAAAAAATTAAAATTCATGATTAAAATGATAATAAAGTATTTTTGCTTTGATGTGATTTAAATTGTTATAATTAAATATCATAACTCTTTCAAACTCTTTTTGAAATCCAATTGTGTTTAATTATTTACTTCGTTCCAAATGTTTTGGACTGTTTTTTTTTTTTAAACTTTTTTTTTTCTGTCTTTCTTACTGGCATGTGGAAATTTATTCTACTGAATAACTCAATATATTTAATTTTGTATTTGAATAATCTAAAGAAGAAAAACCTACACTTCTTTAAAGAATAATATAAAGATTTTATCGGAGATCAAATTTACTAAATGTACTATAATGTACAATTGTAAATTTCAATAAAGTTAAAAAAAAAATTTCTTATCAAATGATTTA
>NW_027113607.1:213987-238743 GCF_000696795.3 Halyomorpha halys | reverse complement strand
ATATTTAAAAATAAGAAAAATAACAAAAGAATCATTTTTCATAGTAAAAATAAAATTCGTATTTTAAACTTACTTTAAATTAGAATCAATGATTGCACGTAGAATAGAAAAATATTGAATGAATAAATTGTTTAAGAAATTCTGCAAATTATTCACTTTATTCTTTATAAATAAATGTAGTATTAATGTAAAATTATTTAAGAACTTTTATTAGGATATAACGTAGTCCTATGAAATTAAAATGAATATAAATCTTCGGTATAAACATCATGTAAGCTTCATTAATTATTCATGTATGGGACTTACTGCTTAAAAGTAAGTTCGTATAACTAAATTACTTTTAATCCGTGCTTGAATAAATTATCATTGCATACTTGATAAGCTTAGGGATGAAAAACTCTTCCAGTAATTATTTATTTTTTATTAAATTTTTATGTAATTCTAAGTTCTATATCGGATATCTCATTCTATCCAATAGAATCATTTTTACAAACCTACGTTTACAGTACTTCTATGCATATTTTGTTTTTAAAACATTATCATGACCAAAATTAGTGTTACGCATGGCTACAGTCTATGAAACCATTTTTCGAAGGTTTAATATCCGTTTTCTGATTTTTTAAAAATATTTATAATCAGGAATCAATCGTACAAATTTATTATTGCTCGAAATTTATTGTTTTATTCGTTTATTGTAATTAATTGTGTCTATATTACATATACCTATATAGTGAGCGGAGTAGCTGATAAGGTACTGTGCTACTCTCTCGAAGGACTCGGTTTCGAATAAGGTTGTGACAAAAATTATTTATTCTGCTTCAGCTATGAGTCAACTCTGTGGGTTCGGAATCCCTCCGGGATACACAGCATCGTATTGACTAGGTTTCCTCACTTACTAAAGGTCAATGGAGTATTTTCTAAACTTTTCCGTTTTCCTAAATATTTATATAAAAATGGCAACTTTGAGTGCAATAAACACTTTTAATTATTCACATCAATTTTGCAGTTTGGAATATTTTTATTAATACAAAGACAATAATACTTTTATGCTTATAACATTTTTAGGAGTCGTACAATTAAAATACTTCGGTGTTTGGCTTTTCCCCCTTAAAAAAATTATGTATAAATAAAAATCAGTAAACTAGAAAAGACTTACTTTACATTTCCCGGTACAATTTGCAAATAGAACAATAATAATTTTGAACTTATTTCTTTGCAAAGTCAATAAAATTACGTTTGTCAAGTCAAACGATTTGACCAAACAATTGAACAGACTCTTCTCTCTAGATCCTTTCCAAGCCATGGATTATCGGATAGGTCATTTTTCAACTGTCAGGTCTCGCTTTATCCGATGGTTGAATTTGGTCAGTCATTGTGAAGTACATGGACATCGTCTGCTATAACAGATAGGGATACAAGCAGGAGTTTAAATAAATGATATAATTTATAAATATTAAAAATATAATTACCAACCTGTTTATTCATAAAGTAATAATCCAGGTAGTATTATATTAGTTGTGCTATAGTATATAGTTTACTTAATTATTTAAACTTGTTTTTTGCAGACATACAAAACTAACATAATGTATGTAAAATATACTGTTTACAAAAACGTTAACTTATGCATCTAATATCATTATAAAGTACAAAACTTTGAAAATATATTTTGTAATCAATTTTATATAAGCACAAATAATCCGAAATATTCATAAAAATTTGTACTAAATAATTGATTCAGAAATAAAACAAACTTTTTGTAATGCTAATAAAATTAACTAAGAAAATTAAATACATTATTATAAAAATTGCAAATATAGAAAATGAACTAAAAATAGATAAAAAAATCATATAATACATAAATAAGAAGAATTAATTTTAAAATAATGACTAAAAATAATAGAAAAAACAAATAGCATATTAAAGAATAAATAGAAAATGTTTCATTTTACTTTTCTATATTTATATTTAATTAGTCAATCTTAATTTTAACAAATTAAAGAAACTAATACATTATGAAATTTACTATTTGCAATAAAGTAAACTTAAAATAAATATTGCATCACCTTTATATTATAAAATATAGAACTTCAACAATATATTTAATAATTAATTTTTAATAAGCACATATAATTTAATATTTTTAATACTAATAATAACGATAAAAAATAGAAGAGATAATATATAAGTGGAATTTATTTTTAAAAGATAATTAAATGGACTGGTATAGAAATCTAACATAATGTATATAAATTTTTTATTAAAAAAAAAATAAAAATTTAAAAAGTATGCTGTTACATATGCATTAAAAAAAACATAACTTAGTCAAAGAATTTAATTATCAATTTTTGAAAAGCACATATAATAAAAAAAAGTTCGGAAAATTGAGTAATACAATTATTTATAAATGAAAAATGTTTCTTGAACTGTAATAAATAACAAAAAAAAATAATATATCATAAATAAGAGAAAATTATTGAAAAATTACTACAATACAATAAAGGAAATAATATTAAATAGTAAAAAAATGAATAATTAGAGAATGTTTGCTGTTATATCCTTATTTAATTCTTGTATACTAATTTGTGAAAGTTCAAATAAAAAACTAATAAAATAGATCTAATATTTAATCTCTACAACAAAACTAAAAATGAATATTTAAGCACCTGTACATTATAAAATTCTGAACTTCGTAATCTATTTAACTGTAAATTTTTGATAAGCCCACATAATTGTGATTATTTAAATAAAATACTACAAATAAACAAGGATACCATATTGGTAACACTAATAAGATAATTTTAAAAAAAAATCATAAATGAGAGGAATCTCTTAAAGGACAACAACAATAAAATTATGAGAAAACATAACATAATATAATAAATGAAAATATGGGCAATTAACTAAAAATTTCATAGAGAAGATAATAAAACTGTGATTAGTTGAGTAACGAACATAAAAAAGGAATAAAATAAATTAAGAACACTAAATTGTTTATTGTATAGAAAAAGATCGGGAACCTCTGTTAGAGTCAATAGGGGATGAGGTGAGATAAAGCTTTATATTTGGTTTTATAAGACATAGTGAAGTATGCAATGATCAATTTCAGAATTCAAAATTTGAAACTTTGCCACAATATTGTTGTTTTACAATCGTCTGTGCTTGTTATCGTAAATTATTAAACAAATTTAGCGAAAAGTTTGAACAGAGAAGAGTTCGAAGGATCGTAATGAGAAAGCCGGGCGGATGTAGAAAGGAAACAGGGAAGGAATTCCAAAGGATTGCAGTGCGGATTTGGAACGAGTAATCGTATGCGGGGTGCTCTGAGTATTTCAAATATGAGGAATCACAAGAAAACGGGCACTGGCAAACATTCATCTGATTTTCTGTAGTTTTGCACATGGATAATGTCTGCCACAAATGTCTGGAATTTATACCTCAGGTTTCATAGATTATAAATAACAAAAAATCTCCTAGTTTATGCTTTATTTTTCGAATTAAAAAATGAACAATTTATATAGGTAGACTGACAGAATTCAGCTAATTGCATAACGTCAGTATTTAATGTTAAGTTTATTTAAATTCGATTTCTTAAATAAATATATAGACTTCTTAGATGAATTACGAATAAAAATATAAATGCTTATCTAATCATAATTACAGTAAGTCCTTTTGTATAATAAATCTCAGTAATAGGCAATTAACGTATTTTCTATTTTTAGTAAATTCGAAATTTATGAACAAAAAATTTTTATTTGTCTGTTTCTATGGAAATTATTATTTTAGAATTTACATTTCAGAATATTAGTAAGTGGGAATAAGGAATATAAATTTCATTACTGCCTAGAATATAACAGTTTATCAAGAAATAACGAACCCATAGTGCAATCGGGTCTCTGCTTTTCACTTTCTAATGGGAAATCTATATTTTTTCTCTTTAGTTATTCATCAAAATCTTAAAAAAATAAATGAATAAATAAAAATCTGTACCGCTACACAACCCATGAGAATGGCCCAGGGCTTTGTAAGGAAGTACTGTTAATAGTACCAACGGTTGCGCAAGGAGGTGATTTTGTCAGAATCACGCTCGACCGCCAGATTTTTACCCAATTAAGGGTACCAAATTCAGGTGACTGGGTGGACCCCAGGAGTGCTAAATAATTTCCTTTCCACCTGGATTCGAACTCGTGTCTTTAGAGTTAGTAGTACCGCACCTTGCTCCGGTGCTACTACAATATGAAGCTTTATTTTGTAGAATATATTTTTAGTGGCTTCCGTTAAAACCTGAAAAAAAAATCAAATAATTTAAACCTGGGATGAAAACAGACAAATTTTCTTTCCTTTTTTTTTTTTTTTAATTTATTATCGATAACTGTAAATTTTATATTAGTGCGATGATTTTTCATAATTATCTTTTTGATTGGAGCTTTAATTTAAAATTCGCTCTAAATTAACAGGAGGTTGTAGAAACGGCTCTTAGGGGGTTTAGGTCCTAGACATTGCATTTGATGAAGGTTTACCTTATTGATTGACCCATATTATCTGTTCCAGTAAGATCCATTTGCTTCTCATGCTAATTGTAATCGGCAATCCAATTAGGCTAAAATATATAAAAAAAAATAATAATCTCATATATAATAATCTTGTATCACCAATGTTACAATCGTGCAGTATTTATTAGAAGATTGTCAAGGTGGAGGATAAAGAATAATTCCAACAAAAAAATGTCGGAACTAGTTAGAGAAAGTAAAGTAACAGATATTGCCCTCCTATATCAGGAATACAAAGAACAAGATATATTGAATTTGATAATATTGCAGAACTTGAAAGAATGACATATGATACAGCAAGAGAAATATTTAGTTATTCGGGAAGTGAAAAGACAGAAGTAATAAGAATATTCACTGAATACTAAAACTATTAACGATATTATTATATGTATAATAGTATATGGGATGTTTGGAAACATATATACAAGTTAAAAGAACAAAAATAAAAATAAAAATGACAACTAATAATAAATTGCTCAACAGTGATAAAACATTTTGAAAAATGGTTATTTTGAGATGCAAAATTAGGGTTTATACAAAAAACCGACATTTTAGAAAACCGGTTTTCGAATAGTAATTTTTCCAGAAAACCGGATTTAACCGGCTTCGAATTTTTATAAAAAATATTTTTGCTCGAATATTCTGTAATTCGAACAAAAAATTTTAACAGAAAATTTAGAATGGTTAATAGCAGTTCAGTTTTTGACTGAAATTATTTACTGTTCAATTTTATTGGTAGTAAAATTTTTTTATGCAATTTAGTAGAACAAAGAAATAATAGTTGACCAGCATTGTTGTTTATGCATAATTTTCACATATAAGGATGTAAATATTTTTATAATAGTGAAACGAGTTATTCAGCAAAGGGTTCGAATAAATAAAAACAATATATTTTCATATTTTTATAATAACCCTATTATTTTTTTTTTTAAAAAACAATGTTATTAGATACAGATGGATACTTATTAAAAACAATTAGAAAATATATAACTGTGAAAAAATAATGTAAATTATAATCAAAGCCGAAAGACAAGAGTAAATAAAGTTTATACATACACACTTTTAAAATCAATTTTAGTTTTAAAGACAATTCAGCAAAGGACCGAGCATTTTCTATTCCGGGCAATTTTAATACAAATTTAAATATTCTATTATTTTTTTTGTTTAATGAAAAATGATTTGAGAAAACAGAGGACGTCTATCGATTTGCTATTTAGCCGTGTCCTTAGTTTATTCACAAAATTCCCCGAAATAGAAAATATCCTCTCACTTGCAACCGAAGTGTTTTTCATACATTAAAAACCGATATTTTCTACTAAAATACCGGTTTTCGAATTTCATAATTTTCTCCAAAAAAACGGTTTTAAAAACCGACAAACCCTATACGCAATCTTAGCAATAAGGGTAAGATTTATACAGTAAAAACATATATCATAAAATCTAAATTAAAAAAAAAAGTTGATATATTATAGTTTTGAACTATATAGATCCCTTATTTGTAAAGTTATATGCATATTTCAAAATTACTATTTTTTGATATGTTACACTGTTGAACTAGGACAACGAAGTAGGTTTCTCAGCTAGCCTTTAACCAATGACCACCGTTCAAACTACCAGGATCAGCCTTAATGTGATCCTCCCACCTACGTCTTTCTCTGTCCCCTGAAGTGGGTTAAAGACTCATTAACACTTTAGGGATACGCTTGTGCCTAATTACAACAATTTTACAGGTCTATTTCTTTCGTCTAGATTGCTATGTATAAAACAATATATAACTGTTCACGCAATTCGTCGTTATGTTTTCCTATAATTTTTTTAGTTAGTTTATCTTTTGTTATTTGATACAAAAAAATTCGTAATAAGTAAGAAAGATAATAGTTTTGTAAATATATTTTTATGATTATTGTTATCACCTTTTTATTGCCTTAGACAGAAAAATACTAATAATTTTCAATTTATTATAACAATTTACCTTCTATTATACCAATTAAATCGTATCTATCTCACAGCCTTTTCCGTAAATAGTTTTTAACCGCCTTTTAATGGAGGTATTTATTATTGTAGCTGAATAAATAAAAATTTGAAATTGTCAAGATTGTCCGTGTGTAGGTTAAGCAGATGACAGAAAACTATTAATTAATAACCGACGTTTCGCCCCATTTTAGAGGGCTTCATCAGGGTTAAATCCTGATTGTTTAAGAATGAAATACGGGCTGTTGTATTTCGTTTTATATTTTCCCCTTTTTTATCTGATAGGACCAAATCATCCTTAAAAATAATAAAAGTAATAATAATGTTGTTTATGAAGATAATAATGATAAATATAAAATTAACGATTTGTTTTTACGTTGAAGTAGTAATATATTAAAAACCAAAGATCTTAAAAATAAAATGATTTATTCTATAACTATGATCACATTATGTAAAATCATTTACCAAAAATAATATTTTCAAAATGGCATAAAAAATGATAAGGATTATTTAGACAGTGCGTTCTGATTTAACAGATTATAGGATGTACTTTTATGTCAAGACTTAAATAATGGACATTTTTTGTAATTATTTATTTTATTGTATTATTACCTTTTCGATAATAATAAAATAAATATACCGTTGGTTTAAATATTTTTTTATTTGATGTTTCAGATTTTCGTTTATACTTTTAATATATGTATTTATATTAGCAGAAATTATACCTTTTTATTTATGATTTTTTATCACCTTAGGGTTTATAATATGACATTTGGTTTTATTTCATTAGTTGTAATTTTATTTTATATATTTTTTTAATTATTGTTGTTAATTTTAATCTTTTAAAATTATTTCAAATCAGTTCATTATTTTTATTGTATTTTATGATCGTTTATAATTTCATTTTTATTTTGTGTTTTACTCTTAAGGCTCTAAAGACTAATTTTAACGCATCCAATATTATTCTAAAGGGATCAATCTCATAATAAATAAAGAATATTATTATTAAGAGTTCCAATGAAATTCGACGAATCAGTGCTGCATCGCGATGTAGGAGGGGTATAATAAAAGAAAATATTATTTTTTGTGATTGATTTTCTATAATACAGACATTTTTAATTTATTTTTTTCCTTTGAAATTTTTGACTTTTAAGTAGCACCATAACTGTTTTACTAGGGTGCACTATTTAGGAATGATACGAAAATAATAATAAAAATACCTAATTTGTTATTTTATTAAATTACCTAATAAGTAAGAGTTTTAGAACCGCTAGAAAAGCCGAAACAAACCCACATTAAGTGTGATAGAAACTAAGGTTTAGAATTATTTGCAGATTTATGTACTAGGTTCGTAGGCTTGTATACATCGCACAGAGTTGAGAATCAATATCAGGATTAGATAATCGATTTATATTAATAAAATATATATATAAAGGAGGTACATAGGTACAAATATATAATATATACAGACGGTATATAGATGTGTGTGTTATATATATAGCAGCGACCATGGTAGTCACTTCCTACCGGAAGGGCGTGCAGCCTTCTCCGACCTTCGAGCCCTCGTTGTTCATGCCTCAGATAAATCCTGGAAGACCAATGGTAAGTATAAATATACATTGCTTATGTGATTCTAATTATAAATGTATTATATCATATATTTAATTACAATTTTTTTTATAAACAGTTTATAGTATTAATGTATTTATTTTTTGTAATATAAAAAAAAACTATAAATTAAATATAACTACGTTGATAACCTCTAGTATGGAACTAAGTCTCGAAATGAATACGGCTAAATTAAAATTTTGAATTAGACGGAAACAATTTCGGTGATACATATATAGAAGGAAATACATTTTAACAGGTTAATAGGTTTTATGGTAATTAGAAAAAACTAAATTGATGTGGAGAGAAATGGGAGGTTAAATGAAGGAAATTATTGTTATTTTTCAATTTCGAAATTGCTTAGTTCTCGCCTTCTGTCCAAAAACTTAAAAGTTATAATTTAGAAAACTATTATCCATCCGACTTTTTTTTATGGTGGAAATGTGGCCTCTTACCCGAAGGGAAGAATAGAACCTCAAAATTTTTGAAAATAAAGTATTATATTAAATATTCGGACAGAAAAAGGATGAGCTAACCGAAGAATTTAGAAGGCTACACTTCGTTCGAACAGGCAGATAGATAGGTTTAAATATTTAGGTTCTACGGTAAATAGAAAAAAAAAACGAAATCGATGAGGAAATAAAAGTTAGGTTGAAGGTGGGAAATAATTGTTATTTTTCAATTTCGAAACGGCTTAGGTCGCGCCTTCTATCGAAAAACTTAAAAATTAGAATTTACAAAACTATTATCCTTCTCACTGTTCATTGTGGGTGCAAGACGTGGCATCTTTCATTAAACGATGAACAGCGCCTTAAGGTTTTCGAAAATAAAGTATCACGTAAGATATTCGGACCGAAAATAATGAATTAGCGGGAGAATTTAGAAGGCTATACAACACTGAATTAAGGTGGCTACACCCGGTAAATATAATTAAGATTATTGGATTTTGGCGGGTAAGGTGGTACTTAGTAAACACGGATCCTTAAAATGTTAATAAACACTAAACCGGGGTGAACGTCTGAGGGGTAGACCAAAATGTAGATGGGAGGATTTCTGTAGACCTATATTATTATTATAGAAAATCACAAATAATAATAATAACAATATCAAGTTTTTTAAACAAGAAAAAATTAACTTATGATATTAATAAAAAAAAATATGAAAGTACTTCAAATTAGTTGTATAATTATTCACAGAATTGATACTGTATATAAAATGTGAAATTAAATTTAAACTTAACATTTGTTAAAAATCATTGTTACAATTGAGGACTATTGTATTGTTTTATGAATAAATAATCACATTTTAAGCTATCTTCTTACCTAATTTTCCATATTGTTATTAATATAAATATTTACTTCCAAAGTTTACCCTCACTTTTGAAAGATGAACATTTGGCGATTATTGCTAATATTATACAGGCCATACGAATTGTCCAATACCGATTGTAGAGCATATCAGGCCAAATTAGATACGGATTATTATTTATATTACTTATCAATTAAAATTTGTACTTCGACAAATATTGACTTTTTGTTTTTAATATTAATAAAAGATTAATTATAGTATTTAAATGAAATATTTACGTTTTGATCATCCAAGCATTTTGTATTAAGATCGCTGATTTATGTACCATAAAGCTTTCTGTTCAATGATTTCATCTTCAAAAGCTACCAAAAAAATTATTATTGATATAATGTAATTTGTAAGTATGGTTTTTGTGACTTTGTTAAAGGTTAAACAATATTTATTTCAAACGTCTAGTAATATACACCTATTACTAGTCAGTATTAATTCAATATTAATTGTTAACACCAACATTATTTTAATAATAGAAGTTATTTAACTTTTCCTGGAATATTCCCTTTTTCTTATGAAACGACTCCTATTTTTTTATGCTCTATGTTTAATGGCGTGTCAGTGAATATATTATTGTTAGACGCGGGTAAATACGTCTCCAGAGAAAAGATATCGTCATGAATTATTGAAATAGAACTCACTATTCAATCCTTTTTCCAATTTTAGTTTCAATGGGCTCATATTTCATAAATTATATTGTTGTTTTATTGATATATTTATGTAATGGGATAGAATAAAAAACATAGGATTATTTATGTAAAAAAAGATTTCGTCATCTCATAATATGCAATTAATCAAGAAATACATTTAAATGTTTGTTTTATTGATAATAGTGAAGAAAAATGATGGCCCAAGAACTATAAAGGAGGGAAAAAAAGATTTTACCCCAATTTGTTATCACTTTAATCAAGTAATCAGTATACCGTATACAGATTAAAATCAGAATTGATAACAGACATAATGGGGAAAATGGCGGCCGTTTAGAAGATACGAGAAATTAATTTTTCTGTTCTTTTAAGTAAAAAAAAAAATTGCATTATTCCCTTCCTGAAAATTGTTCCATTTTACCTGTAATGTACAATTAATTTTAATTATGTCATTAATAAGTAAATAATGAATTATTTATGATTTACACCCAGGGAAGTTTATTTTATTCTAAAAAAAAAAAAATAAAAGTTTCAGACATTTTTCATTCGGAGCTCTATATCATTAAAACCACCCACATAAAAAAAAAAAAAAAATATATATATATATATATATATATATAACACATTATTTAAAGTATTTGTAAATAGACTTCTCCAATGTTTAATAGTTCCTGAGATACTGTTTGATAAATCTATTTAAAACAATAAAACAAAAAAAATTCTAATTATTTACCGACTTTTCGTTATGAAATATTTCTTTTTAAAAAAAGTATATTTTTGGAACTATTGACTAGTTCTAACAGTTCTACTAGGGCTAATATTTTAGGAAGTTTAATTTAATTTAAATGATGTTTCATTAGTGGTTTTAAATATATGGAGCTCCGAATAAAAAATTAATTTTTATAGAAAACTCATCGATTTTGACTATTATATCGTTTTCATTAAATCAATCAAAACTTTGGGTCAAACAACTGTTTTTTTCTTCTCTGCTTTTGAAATATGACATAACTAATCCCTAACGTGTCTAATGCTATTTATTATATTACTATAAATAAAATAAAACTAGGTTTGAGCTCAAAATAAAAAAAATAATCACAATATTTTATTTGTATATGAAGGATTGTAATTTTAATCTTTGTGGTCTCTAACAATAGATATATTTTTTAAAATTATTACGCATTGTTGTTTATTGTTTAAAAGGAACCAATATTATCCTCAAATATATATATTTAATATAGATTGAATGTACGAAATAAAAAGATAACGAACCTTACCATCAAAAGAACTGAGCAACAAAATCCAAATTATTTCAACAGTCTCGAGAGGGAGTTCTCGAGTTGGCTTGATGAAAGAAGACTCGAATTTATTGTTCCCCGGTAAAACTTGAAAATAAGTTCCCGAAGTGGGATCCCCTTTACTAACTCGCCCGACCATTCTTATTGCTTCTTAGAAATCCAATAAGTATGAAGGATTGATAGAGTTTCTACTAGTGTAGAAATTGGATCTCTCATTGAGAATTGTTTAAAATTTTCTTTATTAAAATTTAGGATTATTATAAAATATTATCGAGGCTAAATTATCAAAGAAATTTGGTAAAACAAGAAACATTTAAAACACATTAATTATCAAAAACCTATGAACAATAGTGGCAATTGACAGATATATAAATAGGTAAAAATAGGTTTATTTTGAAATCTAAGATTAAATATATCTACACTTAGTTGTGATTTTACGCATTTTAATTCTTTAGATTTTAATAATTTAAATAATTAAGCAAGTTACAATACTTATGGAATAACTATGAAGCCGAAAGTATACGGAGAACATTTTGAAAAATATGCCATATGAGTCCTATAATCCCAGGGAGTGATAAACTTCGTGTCACTGTTTTTTTTTACAAATATTTTTAAATCTGAAGTCATTGTTAGAAATTAGTTTACGATTACTTTTTGTCTAACTTGTGCTATGCTGTGCATTGGGTTACCAGAATAATTACTGAAGGTAATTACCCAAGTAGATTTATATTAATTTAAATTATTTGAGTCCTATAAAATTTTTATTATTGAATTAACTTTCCAAGTTTTTCAATTATATATATTTATATTTATAAAATACCGTTACCAATGAAATCTTTAATATGGGGGTGGTATTGGGTGATATGATAGTATAGTAACATAAAATTGTTTATTCACTTATAGCACATGGTTTAATAAAATTATTGTAATAAAATGACCAGATAAATGGTTTGCTATAAAATATTATTACCTAATATATCTATGAATATCTGAATGCTGTGGGGTGTTGCTCGGTCTCTAGTCTCCCTTCTTGGTCCCCGTTGGGGCGCCACCTTTTCGGAATCTATTTCTTTATTGGCTACCATTAGCTAAGTCCACGAAGAATGAGTCACAAAGGGTGACAAGTGTTTGGATAAATTATAATCCACTTACCTGCCGACTGGTCAAACCGCTGATACCTTATTTAATAAATTTTGTCCCTGAAACATCTTTTACCCATTATACCAATAGGAAAGATCCCTTTACCAAGTATCAGTTACCAAAGGAGATGAATAACAAAAACATTTGTTATATCAGGAGGATTGATATATTTCATTATTTATTGTCAGATCGGCCTGGTGGGCCTTACATGGTTAATGTAAGAGGTACATCTTTTAACAATTGATTAAGGAGGGTATAGTCTAATACATAAGGCAAAAAATTAAGATAAAATAAATAGATAATATATAATAATATAAAATTAAATTAATAATATAAAATAAAAAGATAAATAATAATTCTTAATAAAAAATAAAAGTCAAGTTAATAACAAAAATAGTGACATTTACTGATTTAACAAAATAAATAATTGACTTCTAATGGAAAAAAAAGAAAGTGACTTTAAGAAAAAAGTGAACAGAAAATAAAATTTTAAATTGGAACTGATAAATATAGAATTTATAACAGGATGCCCTGTAGCAGCCTGGGGTTCAGTCTTCGGGTTGTGGTTGGGTTTCCCCCCAATTCCAAGTTGTAGGTCACAGCTCCTTTAACTGTCGGTAACTAGGAATGGAACTTCCTGAACCTTTTTTTTTTTTTTTTTATTTAATCCTCTTTTGTCTCAATTTGTAATTTCTAATGCAATTGGCAGTTTCTTACAAACCATGGACCATCTTCGGTTAATACTTACCACTTTTACGATTTTACTGGACTACTCTATCCTTTTTTTAGGTGCTTTTTTTTCTCTTTATAATTTACGTATCAATTTTTTTATATACTTCATTGCAACTAATTGGCAGCCCTAAAAGGAGTTCTGCGTTGTGGGTTGATACCTTAGCAAACAAAAAGTTTTTTTTTTTCGTTAATTTTTACGATAAACTCAGTCAATTATTCTATATTTAATAAAAAAAATGTTAATTGTTAGTTTGTAAAAATATAGATAGGATTTTATAAAAAAATATCCAATTCAGTTATTCATTTCTAACGTGCAACAGTTACCCTTTTAGTATAATGCGTTTGACAGCACTTGTCACAGGTTAGTCAATTTTCTGATTGAAGCCATCAAATGCAGATCTGGATGGAAAGTTAAAACAATATTTCCGTTAACTTTTCTGGGAAAAAACCTGAGTGCTTTTTTATTTATTTATTTTTTTTTTTTTTTATGAAATTAAATAAATATGTTTAAAACTGGAATTTATGTAGCGAAGATTTAATACGCTTGAGTTATTTTATATTAAATTTTCTTTACAATTTTTAATATAATTCATAATCATAAATGTAATTTTAGATGATATTAAAAATTTATGAATTGTTGTTTTGGTATAAAGAATTTTTTTCGTAATTTAAAAAAAAATTGAAAAGATAAAATAATTCTTATAGCTGAAATCTTGTTAAATTAAAAAAAATATATATACTAAAATGGATGTCCGTCCTTAGTTTTTAAATATAATAATCCTGGTAATTTATTGGTGGAAGTAAAAAAAAATATGAATAAAACTTTTAATATTTTTAGTAATATTTAAGAGTATGACTATTATGAGCCACATCATAATGTTTATGCATGTCTGCATTAACAAGATGTTTTTCTTTCATTTGTGTTCAGTTAACATGTTTGTGTGAATATAGTACACTCTCTCATTTCAGGAAAAAAAAATTCTTCCAATTTCTGATTATTAGATAGCAGGCTCACGCCTTAAGCATTATAAAAAAATATTACTTTCTTATGAAATAAATAATTTATTTTGAGGATATTTTGGCAGAGTAAAATGAGACAAATGTCCCTTAATGCTTGATTCGGAACATTGTTGGTTCGATTCCCACCTCTGGCTAGTTAATAATTATTTATCGGAGGTCCCCTTGAATGAATCTTGAAATATCTGATCTTTCTCTGAAAGTCTAGTAAAAAAAAAATAATAATAAAATCGTTTTTTTTTAGTTATCGTGTTCAAAATATATTACGTACAGTGTGTTCTAAAACTAAATATTAGTAATTTAGAGATAGTTAACCAAAAAGATAATTCATACATTTGACCCACTTTTGTAATCGCCAGTACTTATATGTCACATCCAAAAGTTTAGACGACATTTCATGATGGTCCTACCTACCACTCTTGCGAAGTTCTTTAGGCCCAAAGTGATGTACATAAACCTATAATAACTTGACTTAGTTGTTAAGTAGCCTGGCTTGTCGTTACCAAACTCGTCGTAAAAGTATCTTAAATTTCGATTAGGTTCTTAAGGCCCGTATCTTAGTACTTTTTGACGACTTTGCGAATTGAGGAACTTTCTTACTAAAATATTCATATGATTTTAAAAATTAAATTTAAGCCTTTTTAGATTATTAGGAAAATAAATAATTAAATTTTTCTTTCTCTAGGCAAAATCTTGTATTTTAAATCACATCCATGTTCTCTTAATTTCATTTTTGTATCACTTTGACAAACGATGATATTACATCGATTAAGTTTTGTTTCTTTGTTTTTTTTTAAATTTATTATTATTTTTTATTTTATACCCCTAATATATTTATATTATCTAAGGCATAATGCTTTTCTAAATATAGTGCAGATATAATTATGAGTTTTTTATTGCAGTTAATTTTTTTAAACTAAATTAATATAAAAAAAAATTAGATCGTACTATCAATTATAACAACATATACTCACGTTTCGACTTAACTTATATAACTTTAAACTATAACAATTGAAAAAGTGATTGTCCCAACCAATCGTAAAATATTTTTCAATACTTTTAGTAATGTTACAATATTATGTTTTTATGAAATTGTAACATTTTAATTTGTGATATAAGTAATTATTATGATACGAAACGGCAGAAAGAATATGTAAATCACGCTGGCCAAGGACACCGGATTTGATAAGTAATCGCGCACTAGGCGACACGACACCTTTGGCGAACGGTTTATAACCCGCCGGTGCGGTATCGTCGTGTCGTCTCGTGCGCGGTCACTTATCAAAACTGGCGCCCTTGGCCAGCGCATCGCTGTGTCGGTCGTCGCCTATATATAGAAGAATGTTTAGAGGCCTAAATACAGTCCACTATAAAGTGTCCTGCGTGTAGTGTCTACAGCAACCATTCCACTTGGACATCAGTCTCTTTTTCTCGTTGTAGGTGAGTCAAACATACCGAAACAGGTGATCTGTGTGCATTCACAGTGTATGTATTCTTGTGTCGCCGTAACTTATTTCAGTATGTATGATTCACTGATATAAGTTCTCCTTCGTGACCTGTGCCAGTGGAAATTATGGAATTAATTCTAAAAAACACATCCTCAACGAGTCGGAATGTCCTCCTGCTCCGAAATAACGTAAGCCATCGCTGAAACGGATGTCTCTGATGCCGGTGATTTCGATTCTGACTACGGCTGTCCAGATGTCCATCATCAATACTTCGAAACTACCTATCATCCTACGACACATGACGAAACAGATATTTCGCCTTCAGCGTCCGATCCTGCAGATATGGGAACAGATCCTTTCGATATTTTCCACTTTCTCCAAGGCTATGAACCACGCCTTGGACCATCTGGACTCCACTCCAATATTCGACACTTACAGATACCATATCCGACGATTTATTGTACACGACATCTGGAAACCAGGACGACATACAGACATTAGGTGATTCGTTAAGGACACTTTTAAGCGAGTATCTGACTTCCGGCGACCAGAAGGTTTCTTGATCCTCTTCCTCCACTCAGACGAAACAAGCCCACACTTTCACTTCGTCCACGTTTGCGCGTACAGCAATAAATCATGCCGTTGCGGTGCCATCCGGGATATCTCAAAATCGTTCGGAGGAGGATCGTTCAAAACATCCTGTTATCGCAGACGACTCAGACGACGAGGATCCATTAGTACCTTCGCACACTATCTCCAAAACCTACAACGTTATACAACAATGGCGGGAAGACACGGGATTAGTTGCGAGATCTTTGGTATCTAGTCAAAGATATGGTATCTGGCCAAATTTGGCAGACACTAATTTTGGCGTACGAACGTTTGAAGACGCTCGACAAACGGAATTGGTATCACGTGACGAAGGAATACTTCGAGGTGGGAATAAACAAAGGAGCGCATCCGGAGGCTTATCGCCTGCAAATTATTAAATATAACAAAGGCGGGCAGGGAATTGACCGACTTGGCGAGGAAGGAGTGCGATGCCTTATCGATACCGGGAACTCGAACACCATCTTCTGCCGGGAGGCGCTGGAGAGAATTGTGAAGGAGAGGAGACACACCAGGTGCAGGTATATTATTGTAGATTAATCACCCTGGGTGGTTCCTATGGCGTAGGGGGGGGGGAGGAAAAGATAGGATTGAGTCACTGGGGAGTAAGGAGAGACATGCTTCTGGTGCATGTGGTAAAGAGAATGCCGCGGGACTATAGGGCAATCAGGGAACAAACTCTAGGAAGAGTGGGAGCGAGGGTCAAAAATCACGCGGGAACTGCAATATCAGGGAACACAATGTAGTCACAATAGAAAGCATACAAGAACCGAAGAAAAAGCGTACGGTTCATGTTGAGCAATTAAGATTCCCTGCGACGGTAATTCTGTAAGCGCCTGGAGTGCTTTCTCATCAAGAGTGCAATAGGTTGTTTTCGTGTGTGTGTGTTTTTCTGCTCTTTGTCCCAATTGTGTAAAATAGAGAACCGTACAAAATGGATAAATTGTGTAAATTTTAAAGTACTGTAAATAGAATTAGTTATGTTTTCTGTGTATTTTTATTTTACAGGTACAAGCATTCATTCGAAAAAGTGCATTTGATTGTGTTTTCTTTTGTACATATAAGTTTTAGTTATGCTTTGTTCTAATTGTTTTGATTTCGTTGTATTTTTTTTATTTTGAGTTCACGAGTGGTTGTTCAGGGGGGAGTTATATTCAGAGTACATGTATTATTAGTCATAATCCTAAGACTCCACTTGGCAACAATGGCAGAATGTATATATATAGGATTAAGGAACCAAATAAAGTAAATAAAATAAAGTAATTAAACGTCGGAACCAATAAATAAGTTTTACTTATTTAAGTTCTCCCCATATCTAATCTATGGTTAAATGTAAACACCTTTTTTATGGCAGTATTTAATGCCCGATTTAAGGGATCGCATTTAAAGATTGACAATTTAGGTTCCATAATTTTATCAAACTTATAAATAAAATGTATATGAAGTTTTAAGGGTGTTTTTATTTTTCCCAGAGAAAGCTGAATTTTGTGTTGGCATATTCTCGTTGTGCCATGTGACAATCCCATCTTACGTTATTTTAATGAAACCAGAAATTGATTGAAACGATAGGACAAACTTCCCAGTTCATTTCACATTTTATAATAATATACTGTTCGTACGTCACTAAATACTACCATTATAATAACTGGAATATTACGATACGCAAAATATTAAATGATATTTAAAAATAGCTTTGCTTATGGTGATCGTAAAATGGAAGATTGTAGGTCATTGGTAAGGCACTGTGTTACCAACTCCAAAGACCATAATTGAGTAACACTCAGGCAGTCGAGCGTGATTCTGACCAAATCACATCCTTGCACAGACGTTGATCTAGTAGCAGTACTTCTTTACAAAAAACTGTACTCTCAATCCATGGGTTATGGTAGTACAGATTCATTATTATAATTTTTTTTAATGTAAAGTTTTGACTTAGTCTTCGTTTAAATCTAGGGTTCTAAATGCTTGAAGTAGAATTCAATATTTAATTGAACCAGTGTTACTGATGATAAACTTACATATAAAATTAATAAAACATTTGACCATGTGATTTACTAGATTTCTAGTCTGTATCGGATAGCGATGGAATAATGACTTAGATGGTTTTTAAATTCAATTTGAGAATTCTTGAAATCAAATTTAGGTTCCTTGAAGGCTGGCAGTTGGTAGATCTCTTGCCTTCGGCTATGGCTTGCTGTCGTCATCGGCCAATAACTAAAATTGGGTTATATCTTAGATATTGGGTGGGTGTCACGTCTTCGGCAATCTAAATCTGTAACGAATATTTATGTGTTTGTAATGTTGTTTAATTATTATTAATTAATTTATTTACCTTAACAACAATTTCAATAATTAGAAGTTTCTTTTGTCCTATAAATAAAAAAAAAATATTGCTTTGCTGATATTTAAAACAATTATAAATTAAATGGTATTCAGCTGTGAATTATAAGATTAACTATATTATTATAAGATTTACGTTTTACGGTCAACTATGTATATATAATATGAAATTAACTGTCTTAAATTCAAGTTAATTTTTATATTTAAATTACATACTAATTATTTTTATTAATGTAGCTTATATGTGACTATGTTTATATCAAGCTAATTTAGGGTTTATTTTATTTACAGATATTAGTAGTTATAAAGATCTAAAAATTATTTTATGTTTTATATATTACATGCGATATATAAAACATGAAATACTAGTCAAAAATTTAAGATCATCTAAATTTTTTGGACTCATTTGTCAATAAGACTAACAACTTGGAAATCTAAAAAAACATTATTTACATGTATATATTGTCGACCGTAAAAAATTAAATATAAGAAGACGGTCAGGATTGCGGTCAAAAAAAGAACAAATAGTTTATAACTATTTTAATGTCCGACGTTTCGGCCCACTTTGCAGGGCTTCATCATGGCTAAAAAGATCCAAAAAAACCGAGAATATTGCAACAATAAGATATAATAAGGTAATTTAAGTAATAAATACTATGTAAAAATAAAGTGATAAGAAATTACATATAAATAAAAGGAAGGAAGACATAAAATAGTATCAAAATAAAATAAAATTGAATAAACAATAGTAAGAATAAAAAATAAGTAACAATGGCAAGAGTAAAGTACAGGAGATGTACATAAAGCAAAAACAATACAGGAAAAAAAAGAAGAAAGAAGAGATTAAATAAACGTCTTGAAAGAATAAATATAAATAATAATAATAATGATATTAAATGATAATAAATGAGAAAAGAACAAATCAGGACAACCTACCTGTTCAAAGCGAAAGGTTGAACAGGATGCGACAATAAAGCGGAAGCGTTGAGGAGTGGGGAGGCCAGCCGTTTAACGGTTATATTTCTATTTCAAATACGTCACATATACAGGAATGAGTCATAAAGATATGACAAAAAATGAAAAATAATAAGAGAAAGATACAGAAATATGATAATAATAATAACTATAATTATTTTCTAATTTAGTAATAACTAAGTAAAATTAGAATGATACATATCGTTACTAATAATACGAGTATATACTGAAGAAAATATAGTTAAGGTAGTTAATACAATATAGGATATAATAAACATTATTGCAATACTATATGATATAAGAATGAAAGAAAATATTATATGATTAAAATTGACCTATGAGCCTAATTAAGCTGACATACATAGGGCCTATGATTGAAAGGAGGAGCCTAATGCACCCCAAACATTTTTTATAATTTATTTAATTTAAAATTAACCCAAGTTCTTAATCTAATTTTAAAATTTAATATTTTTTTAGTAAAAGTTTTATATGCAATTTTAATTATTGAAAAATTGGTAAATATTTACTTTTTTTCATAATTTGACCAAAATAATTGATAATGGGGGAGAAACTTAATATCTTGTTGAATCTACATGTAATAATTAATTTATGTAACGTTTTCCTTGTTCAAGAAAATCACCAGGTACTTTATTATTGGCTATTAAATGGGAATTATTGAATTTAATGTTAACAGACGTTATATCATTACGATGATATAAATGTAGGAGGAAAACGCATTTGAACAGGCAAAGGGTTTCAAGTATATTTATAGGTTCCAGGGCAACACAGAAAAAAAAATGCAGCGAAGAAATAAAGGCAAGATAAAAGGCAAAAAATGCTTCTAATTTTTTTATTTCATAATTGCTTAGCTTGCGCCTACTTCTCAGGAATCATAAAATAAAAACTGACAAAATTATAATTCCTTCTGTTCTTGATGAATGCTAAATGTGGCCTCTTAAGGGAGGAACACCACCTTATGGTTTTTAAAAATTAAATATTATGTAAAATATTCGGACCGAAGAAGAATTAATCTACCAAAGAATTTATAAGGCTACATAACGCCAAAGTGAAGGAACTGAACCAGGTAAATATAAATCAGGTTATATCTCTGCGGCAAATAATATGGGCGTGTAAGATAGATTAGGAAATGGATCCATCCATAAAAAGTAAACGTTGGAGTATGTAGACAACTATGACGGTATCGCCATCGAATCTTCGGGTTCGGTAAGCCTTTACTAATATAATATAATGTAAATGCTGATTACATATTTATTGGTCTATATACAGTTTTTCTGAATAGTCAGGTAAGCTTAAAAGACCTTATACGTTTTAGTAGCACAATTTTACCTTCAATTCACCTGTATGATGAGTATACAGTAGGGGAAGTAATTCCGATGAAAACATGTTTTGAGGTCCCTTGATTTCAAGTCTCGCATAATGAGGGCTGTTCAAGCCTGTAGCCGAGGAAGTCCAAGTGCCAACTTTAACTTGCCTCGTGACCAATTCTGGTACTGTAGTACTGTCACTAGACCAACGGTTGTGCAAGGAGATGATTTGGTTCAGAATCATGCTCGCCGACTGATTTATTTTCCTACTGAGGGTATCCACTTTATGAGGCTGAGTGATTCCACAAGGTCTCCCAAACCCAGGACTGACTCAACGGTTGTAGGTAACAAATAATAATTATATTCCACATCTGGATTCGAACGCATTGGCGTTAGTAGTCCATTGCCGTAACAAGGAGCTATCCCAACTTATTCGAGTGAATTTCAACATGCTTACTTAGAATTAGGGCACGTTTTGCATACCGTTTAAACAACTTTGAATAAAATGCCTCAAATTACTGCTTAATACCTGCAATTTACTCGCAACTGAGGATAGAAGTTGCCTATATATTCTTGTGAACCTTTATAATCTAATATAGTTCTTCTTTCTTATCAAGCATTGCGAAGCGGTACGCCGGATTTCCATAACGGTCCTGGATCCTCCAGGCTGGAAGGTCCTAATTCATAACTTGTCTCTTGGAGGGTAATCCTATTAACTTCACCCTTTTAATCAACAATAACGAGATAACGAACTCTCTCTCTTCCTCTTCTTTTTAAATATTATTTATCCGCCAGTTAAAAGGGAATTTACTAGAAAAAAAAAAAGAGTAAACTAAAAAATGTTTGTATTTTACTATTTCAACAACTGGTAGAAATAGTTCCTAATTGGAATTTTTTATTTATTTAAAAGCTCTTTTAATAAGTCAACTTCGTTAAATAAAACAAAAAATATGCGAATTGAGGGTTCATTCAACAATAAACGTAACACAACATTCACTTGCCACTGTACATTGAGCTAAATTAGTCTCTTCGTGTAAAGGAAAATTAAATTAAAAACAGACTACTGCGATATCAACCTTTGAAACGCTAAAATATTTGATAACAAAATTGATTTTATTACTAAAACATACGGGTTAAGTATATTAACATATGGTTTTATTACTGATGAGTTATGGTTAGTTACATTAAAAATACAATATTTAAGATACTTTAGAGAAACCCATTTTTTAAATTAAGCATTTAAACTATTTTAAAGAGGATAAGACCTGACTGTTATTTAAGACAATTTAATAGTGCATTGGTCTATCAAGTTTAATCAAAATTGTTTTTTAAAAAATTATAAAAAATGTATAACGTCGATTATATGAATTAACACTTCCAATTAGGGGATTTGAAATTAACAATTAACTACGCAGGTATTGCAATGTAAACTAATCGATGTTTCTTTGATTGTATCTGGAGGTACCTATTAAAGGAAGCTTTGGTAAAAACATATCTGTCTTTTCTGATTTTGAGACCTCAAAATGGGCCAAAAATGCAAAATAAAATAAAAAAAGTCTACAATATTTTGTAAAATCTAACCACATTGCATTGTAGTCATTTCGTTTTGATTTCTATGCCTATTTCACAACTAAGAAAAAGTAGAAAGATATTTGAAAAATTAAGAATAAATTAAATAGGTCAGAACAGGTAATTATAATTTAAAAAAAAATAATATAATGCAATTCACAGAGAAGGTGATGACTGCCTATGCATCCTGACTAACCTCTGGAGAATATTCCTAATATTATCATATCTATACTGGAATATATAAACTGATTTCATAGAAATAATCAATATTAAGAAACATACATAAAAAAAATAAAATTGAGAGAGTAAATAAAATATATTAACAGTAAGTAATAGTATATATAATGAATAATAGTTTGCACTTTTTAATTTATTTTTATCGAACTAATCCACGCATCTTTTATCTCTTTATTCCTTTCAGATATCTGTCCATTACTTTGTCCAAGACTACCTATTTACTGTAGATTCTTTCAGCGATTTATGAAATCTGGATTAACATTTGTTGCCTATTACTTAAATTAATAAAACATTACGGACCTAATTCCTTACATAAAGGTAGTATTAATCATATTTACTCGTTTTACGATTACGTAATATTTATGGTATAATCAACCGTAGTTTCTATAATATTATAATTTATTAAACCAATTTTTCGACATTTAGTGCCTTAAAAACGAAACCATAAAAAAAAATACCACCAAAGAACCTTAAGTGGTAATCTTTTGGTACCAGTTGCAACTTTGATGATAGAGCGAGGACGTGTTTAAGTCCCGCATTGAACGTTAAAGGTTTTCTAGTGGCTTTTCCTCTGTCTGGTGCTGTTTTCATTAGAAAGAGGAAACTCGGAAATCTTTAGAGGCGTTATCTTGTATTATTTTCCTTCTTACATTTTATCTGTAAAAAAATGTTTATCTATTCCAAAAAATACATTTTTTATACCAATAACTATCCCCATCTTTGTTAATATTTAGTTAGTATTAGAACATCAGTTGACCCATTTTGTGATTTGTACATTTGATTTTTCAGTACCTTTAGATAATTTTTTTAAAAATATTTTTTCTCTTTGTTTATATATGTACAATTCAGGTGTCTTAATCAAAAGTTAAGTTTTCAATATAACATTATTTTTTTTAGCAAATAAAAATTCGACAACCATATATTTGTTAATAATCTACATTCTCAATATAAATTTAGCATTAATTTATTACTAATTATCTTCTTAAAGTGAATATTTGTTTATAGAATTTATAATAGAATTTATTGAATTTACATTTGATGTCTATTTGTTCTTATTTTTTTACGTTTGCATCAAGGAGTTATATCTTATAAGATAGGAGTTTAAGTTAAGTTTCTCTCCTCAAAGCTTTTAAGGGTATCGTAACGTTAAGTAAATCACTTTGTAAAAACAAGAAAAAAGGTCTTGAAAAATATTCAATTTTACTTGTACTTAATTCAAAACTTATTGTCTTTTTCATTGTTATATTGGATGACTCGAAAGGTTATTAAATTTTCTATCAAGCGGATAATTAATGATCTAAATCAGAACAATTTTTTTAAAGTTATTTTCATATTTCTCATATAAATAATAAATATGAAATTTTCGATTTTTTTGGGGAAGGTTTTTTTTGTTAGTAATGTTCATTGTCCATTACTCAGAATTTTATCCTAAACCAATGTCACTTCAGCAGTTTAAAGATGAACTTTAAGATGAAGTAACCTTTTAGATTACTGTCCCCTATAAGGGGGAAAAATTCAAATGAAGAAATATTCCCGATATATTTTTTTTTTTTTTAAGTTTCTGGTTCTGACATGTTTACGTCCGGTTTTTTTATTTAGTCTAGTTTATTTGACCTTAAAATATTCATAAGTTTCACGTATACTAGTTAAATAATGTTGAAGTTACAGAAATGTTAGTAATTAAAAAAGTAAAAAAAAAAAAGGAAAATGTCTGAGTAAAAATCAATTTATTTTTCAAATTACTATCCTTACCACGTATGCTGATGATACATGTGTGCTCACAGTTAGTAATAACCCTTTTTTTGCATCCCAAACTCTGCAGTCCTATATCACAATCCTCGAAGAATGGTGTCGAAATTGGAGGATAAAGATAAATCCCAACAAATCACATTTACTCTTCGTCGTAAACCTGCCGACTGCCCTACAGTATACTTTAA
>NW_027113607.1:206171-213502 GCF_000696795.3 Halyomorpha halys | reverse complement strand
ATCATATCATATGTCATTATGATCAAATTTACTGGTTGTATTTTTTTATATAGTTGTAAATATCAACAAATAAATAAAATAAATAAAAATTTTTCAAATTCCCACTAAGGGTTTCTTGTGGTGCGATAAACAGATATTAATTTATATCCCTACAGACATATTTCGTCCCACTTAGCTAGGTCAGTCAGTAATTAGGTACCGATCATATTTTTTTATTGTATAAAATAACGGAAAATATTTATAATTGAATTAAATGAGCTTAAATGTATTCGAAATAAAAAAAACGAAAACGTTGGTCATATTCGTTTTGATAAATATTTCATCTTTTTGTTAAATGCCATATTGAAATATTTGCCATTTTTAAATAAATGCAGATCCGGGCCCTTGTCTTGATGCTTCGATGGCATGAAAACCCAGGTGGTTGAGCATGAAGTTGACATCTTATTCCAAGGTGTGTTCTTTCTTGTTATAATAAGTAATTCTTCAGCATAAATCACTGATCATTCACGCCCTTTATTTCTTATTAATTTTTAGTGATATCGTATTCATATTAATATATAATATGACTTTATATACTAACAAAAATATGTTGTCGAGTAACCAAATAAATAAACAAGAAATTATTTTCTGTTTACCCTAGCTATTTGGGTTAGTCAACCCTGTGGGTTCCGGAGCTCTTCGGGTTCCACCCAGCCTCTTAAGTTTTACTCTTAATTGGATAAAAATCTCTCAGTCGAACGTGATTCTGACCAAATAACCTCCTTGCTTGACCGTTCATCTAGTAACAGAACTTCCTTACTGTACCTCTGACACTTCTTGGGATGTAGTAGCGTAATAGATTTAATGTAATACATCATAACTTTAAACGTGAAATACTTATTCTATTGTTTTATTATCGTCCATAAGGGTTGTTGATATATCAGGCTTTAATCTAAAACTTTTTAGATGTGGTGTGAAGTTTGAGTATTCCTCGGAGATGGTTAATTGTCAAATTTTTATTATGTAACTGATATTTCGGTGGTATTATTTTTTTTTTTTTACAAAACTGCTTTTCATGAATGATTACTAAATTATTAAATATGTGTTTTTTTTTGTTTTTTATTTTTTTTATTTACACTTCTAAAGGATTGAATAGAGTGACTTATCTACAACTAATGGAGCATATGAAGAATTATCTGATCTTTTACTTTAGAAGAAACCAGAACCAACGTTCTTCACAATAAAATCAATTGTAGCTAAAATCAAATACTGACATATCAAATACTACGTTCATCAGGAATAATATTACTTATCATATTCTCAGATAGGAAGTCGGGACCAAAATCAATACCGATATTGAGTGTGGGTGGTCTGACCCACTTTAAATCTTCAAAAGGAACATTGATACTCCTTGCGGTATCTTCTTCCTTGTTTATTGACTTTTATTATTTTCGAAATAAGTATGTAGTGACTCCAATGAAGTATATGAGTTTTCTCGTTTTAAATGTGTGTCCATTATTCAATACATTGACGTTAAAATCCTTAGGAGATTTTTTTATTTATAATAGATATCATATCCAATATGATTCGACCAGATGATATCTATCGCTTGGTGCAGAAATAACATAGAGAAATGATAAAGATAAATGAAATATTAGTTTATTTTTATAAGGACGCTGCGGAGGTTAATATAATTTAAAACCTATAAAAGTAAAATATGAATTATCTTGAATTAAATAATTCAATCAACTAAATACTAAAATGAAAATAAAATAATCAAAAAAATGAATAAAAGAACTTATGAGCTTAATATTAATGATATGAATTTACAATTAATAAATTAATAATAATGATCTCACCAATATTAATTGGTTTATGGTATAAAATATAGAATAAATATATTATTATACCACATACAATGTGTAGCATGATATATAATATAAATAAAAATAGGACCATTAAAAATAAAGAGCAGCTTAAGTATAGATTCAAAAAAGAGTATATAATAATACAATAAAATTAAACATTTAAGTATAAGCAAGTAAGTGAAATAAACTGTCTAATATAGTTAGTTTTATTATGCTGTTCAAGAGGAATAACCATCAGTATAGTTGGATAAAAATATATAAATCTGGGAAAGGACTATACACACGTGTAAATAATAAAAGATACTTGATAATAAAAATATATTAAACAGACTGAAACGGAGAACCTTGTGGGCGTTGCATAGGCGGACAGGATTATCTCACTGAAGGGAAATCGTCCCCCCCCCCTTCTCTACCCAACCGTTGTATTGTTACAACGGCCATCGTCATGAATTTTTTAAAATTTAAACAGTTAATCAAGTAGCTTTTAAAATAGGAGTTTGTTTTACCTACATAACTACACTGTTATCAAATCATCATACATAATTTTTTTTTTAGTATAATTTATGATAAGTATCGTATAACATATTAATACAATCTCATAATAACAAAATCTGTCATTAGAAACTCTTTTAAAATAACAGACAAAACTTTAAAAATACCTTAATATAAAAGAAAAAATTGAAATATTACATAATTTGTCTTATGACATACTATAAAGAACACAATTGTCAAGAAAATTAGGTAGACAAATATTTTCTGAAGTAACCAAAATCAATAATTACAATTTCTTTCTATAAATTTCTCCTCGACAGGGTTATAATCTAGCGTTGAGGTATGATTTGTGTATGGGATCATATCTGTCCTTTTGGAGCTAGCGCATGCATACTGAATAATTTTTTTTTTTTAATTTGTCATGTTATACATCAATGAATTTCAGTTAATAAGATGGGCATGTAAAGTTGTGGGATTTAGCACCGTAGGAGGGGTATACCAACAAGAAGATTGGAGAATTGCGTTAAGACTGACTTCGTAAATTTGGGTTTGGAGGAATTTATGTAGAGTACGATTAGTGGTATCGGGATCAAACCTTCGGGTTCGCAAACCCTTAATTATTATTATTATACATCAATCTTTTAGCTTTTTAATTGCCTATTTACATTCCAATATGACATTACCCAAAAGTTTGATTAAAAATGTTTAGGCATATTTATATAGATCAGACCTCTTGATTTTTGTTTTATTTTTATTTCATTTTTTTAAATATTTATTTATTGCTATTTATTGCTATATAAACTGTACATTATAATACATTTAGTAAATCTGATCTAAGTTAAATTGGAGTGTTACAGGCGTATAGAGAAACCAACCATTGGTTGCACTCTAATGATATTTTACATTAGCTAGTCTCGTGGCCATCTACTTTTCAGGCGCTTCGGAGGATTGTCAGGAATGGAAGAGGATGCAAGATTAGAAACTAGGGGGTTTGAGTGGTTAAAGAGTTTATAATGGAAGGAGTGATATCTGGTTTGGGCTAGATCGGTTACATACGGAACATTAAGGTCTTTATGTATGATTTTATTTGCGACAAAGTAAGGAGCATTGAGGATTTTACGAAGAATTTTGGATTGTAAGGATTGAATACGAGAGGAATTCGAAGGTTTAGTGGAGCCCTAAAGCTCAACTCCATACGTCCAGATTGGCCTTATTACAGTCATGTAAATCAGTCTTTTGTAATGTGTTGGAAGTTTAGACCGTTTGTCTTGTAAGTGCTGTAATAGTCGAAATCGACGTGCAGTTTCCTGTGTTTCAGTCTGGTGTGAATATTCCAGGTTAATCGCTTGTTAATTTTTATTTAAAATATTATAAGTACGTGACGAAGATACGAAGTGTGACGGAAGAGTGAGCGGCTAGAGGTGGACAGAGAAGCCAAGTTAAAAACTATAATGAGATGTAGATAGTTGACCATAGATGAATAGAGAATTAATGGAGAAGTTTGTCGGGGATGTGGTCAGCAAAGAACAACATAAATAAACAAAACAATATTTAGGTAGGCCTAAAACTGATTTAGTTTTTTAAAACGTATTGAGTTTTAGGGCTACCTTCTACGCCATAACCCGTGATAAAGTGCTGAAACTCAGATCGAAACGACGGGATAAAATAAATAAATATTGTTTTGTTTATTTATGTTGTTCTTTGCTGACCGCACCCCTCGACAAATTTCTCCAATTAAAAACTAAAACACTGATCGTTCTCTACAACAAGCTTATTCTAGGAAGACCTTTTCATAGTTACACAAAACCACAGGCTATTAATATTCTAGAAATATACGTCCTTTGGGTTTACTTGTTCTTTTTTTTTAGATTGAAATGGGCTCTTTGTATGTTACTCATTACATTGTTTTAGATTAAAGTTGTCAATTTTAAACCATAAATTTATTTTTTAAAAATAATTTAATTTATTTATTGATATTTACAACTGTATAAAAAATACAACAAGTAAACTTGATCTATCAACAAATAAACTATCCAGTAGTAGAACTCTAAAAACAGTTTACAATATAAGGTCACGAGGCCATCTTCTTTTCCGGCGCCTCGCAGGATTGCCAGGAATGGAAGAGGAAGCAAGGTTAGAAACTAGTGGGTTTGGGTGGTTAGGGAGTTATATGGTATTATGGAAGGAAAAATATCGGGTTCGGGCTAGATCGGTTACATAAGGAACATTTAGGTCTTTATGGATGGTTTTATAAATTAAATTAAAAAAAAATAATGAAATTAAATTAAAAAAAGTAAATTTTATTCAACAAAAATAAAAATTTAGCCCAAAATGAGTAAAACGTACAATTTTTTGAAGAAAAAATTCAATACGTACAAAATTGTAGAAAAACCTCAAAACGTGTAATCTTGTGCAATACGCAATTAGTGATATTTGGATGTGCTTTCCATGATCCCAATTTCTTTCGAGGAACAAGAGATGAAATTGCACTATTCATGAAAATCTAAATCTCATATATGACGGCTATCTTGAATTTATTACTTCATCATATCAAACTGCGCGCTATTGGAAGGTGAACACCCGGTATTACACCATTTCGAAGCAAATAATGAAGTCATTTCACACAGTCGCACAATTCGCATAAAATCCGAAGGGAGGTAAATCTATTTATTAACTATACTCAGTTTGCTTCTCGACAGAGAAGAAGCAGTAAAACACTTTGCTACTAACCCCAAGGAATCGGGTTCGAAATTCGAATCCGGTTATGAGAGATAATCATTTATTCTGTTACTGTAGCTTTGGGTCAACCCTGTAGGTTTGGGAGCCCTTTGGGTTCCACCTAGCCTCATAAATTGAGTACATTTAATTGGAGAGTAATCTGGCGTGATTCTGACCAAATGACCTCCTTGCACAACCGTTGGTCTAGTAACAGTATTTCCTTGCAATTTGCTGCACCCATTGTGGATTTTGGAACAGATTTATTTAATTTTTTGCTCCTTGATGATACTTCTAGAACTTGAGTAGAGAATCGATCGACTCCAGGTGAATTATGGTTCATTCGTAAAGGTCATATGAGAGAACGATTATTTCAGAAGAGTCGACTCTTTTTTTCAATTCATGGTTCATTTATTTATGTTTAGTCTAATCCTACATTATATCTCAATTTGAATTATATTGATAATGAATGGAATATGTTCCGGGTGCGGTAAAAAAAAAAAAACTCAAATAGTAGATAATGATACTATTTTATTGCGCCAACGTTTCGCCCCACGTTGCAGGGCTTCGTCAGGTCTAAAAACGATACAAACACTATAGTCACAAAAAGGAAAAAAAACATAAGTGTAAAATAACAGGGGTATAAAATGAAAAGTAAGATATAATAAGAAAAATTAATAAAAAAATTACATTTGGTATAATTTTTGTTTCTTAATCACTTACACACATTGTATCCCATTATTTTATACTTTCCTTTTCCTTTATTTTTCTATCTTTTTTTTTTTTATTAATATTTCTTTTCCCCCTATTATGTATATTACCATTTTTGTTCACCTAATTTCACCATATTTTTTCATCTCTTTATTTGTACTTTCTTTAATATTTTTTCTCTTATCTATCTCTTACTATTACCCTTTTCATTTACTATTTACAACCTTTAATTTTTCTTATTATATCTTACTTTTCATTTTATACCCCTGTTATTTTACACTTATGTTTTTCTTTTTTTTTCCTTTTTGTAACTATAGTGTTTGTATCTTTTTTAGCCCTGACGAAGCCCTGCAACGTGGGGCGAAACGTTGGCTCAATAAAATAGTATCATTATCTACTATTTGAGTTTGTTTTTTTTTTTACCGCACCCGGACCATATTCTATTCATCTATACACACGGTCAATCAATAATCTTCCAGTATATTGTGTTTTCATATAACATAGTACTTTATATTTTCTTATTCTTTATATGAACTGTTTTATTGTTTTATATTCCCTCGTTCAAGCCTACTACTATTATTCTCTATTCTATTATATATTAGTCTTGTTTTGCTTATAGTCCCGTAAAATTTCTAGTTAACTTTGAAGTAATTGTCAACTAATTTCTTTCAAGGCATTCTTATACAAAACAAGATACTAAAAGGTTTAGCACTCCTGAATCTACAGAGTACAACTACTCTAACCATGGTAGGGGGGTCAACATTACGTTTCGTGGGGTCATCACAGAATACAAAAACGGCCCCTAGGCACGATTCGAACCGGCACCACAGCAGTCAGGAGCCAGTTAAAGTTGGCGTTTTAACTCGCTCGGATACAAATTTTGACGAATTAGGGTAACTGCACCTAGTAAATATAATTCTGGGCATAGCAATGCAGCGAATAAGATGGTGTAGAAATGAACAATTTCCTAAAATGCTAATAGCCACTGAACCGAGATGTAAATGTCCAATGGATTGTTATGCTAAGGGATGACCTAAACGAAAGTGGGAAAATTGCGTCATGACTGATCATTGACTGGTGTATGTAAATCAGACGAATGTATGTAAATAGTAATTAGTGGTATCGGCATCGAACCTTCGAGTTCGCCAAGCCTTTATTATTAATGAGTTTTATAGCCAGAAGTAAAAAGTTTTCACCTTTTTTTTGTTTATGTAAACTTCCTTCAAGATTACGTTGTTTAGAATATACCGAATTTTTTCTAAACCTATGGCGTATTAGGGCAACCTTTAGAGATTGAACATATTCATCATTGTGTTTTTCAAACATTTTAGCATAATAATTCAGTGATAGAAGAAAATTTGTAACCGCAAATGTCATCATTAAGTCTTCAAAATATATATATATTTTTTTAAAATTATTTATTTAATGTAATTTACAACTGTACAAAATAATACTAAATATGTTAATATGTTGTAAATATGTAGTATGTTTCATATACACTTGAAAATCTTGGGAAGGAACCACCCATTGGTGGTACTTCAAACATTAATTTAAATTAGAAGGTCC
>NW_027113607.1:203585-204071 GCF_000696795.3 Halyomorpha halys | reverse complement strand
TCATCAGCGTATGTTGTTAGGACTGTGTTAAGGTGGGTTTGGATGTCAGCTGTATAAACCGTATTAAGAATGGGACCTAAGTCAAAATATATTAATTTTTTTTATTTTTATACCATTATTTTGAAATAGCATCTATCAAAATAAAATTTAAAGGGGTAATTTGTCTGTTATTGATTTGTCTTAGCGATCCTCAGGAGCTATCGCTGACAGAGAAGTATGGAAATTCTCAGTTTAATCCAACTATTTGAAACATAATTTCCTTTGACTAGAAATTCTCCCCTCCCCTTTCCTTCTCTTCTCCTCTCCGTGGACAAAGACAGCTCAGTGATTACCCCTCCTCCTTCCAAGCTGGTACAAGGACCCCAATTTAACTTTCAATGACACTTAGCAAACTGGCGTATCTGTCTCCCCGTCGGTAGTCAGTAGCAGAATCCTACTGCGTCGTAATGTCTTTGATCCTTGTAATAAATCTATAAATTTTACATA
>NW_027113607.1:200557-202697 GCF_000696795.3 Halyomorpha halys | reverse complement strand
TGAGGAGATCTATGATATAGGTAGGTTTTTTGATGTTAAGAACTTGGAATAGAAAAACACTAAGGAGGTATTGCCTTCGGGAGGTTGGATAGAGCCACTTCAACTCGGAATACCAGCGGGAGGCTTGAGAGTGCCTAGGGAACCCAAAGATAAATCTTACATAGGCCTTTATCGGTTACATATGCAAATTTAAGATCCTTATGAATGATTTTACTCGTAACAGATTAAGGTGTGTTGAAGATTTTACGAAGGATTTTTTATCACAAGATGGACACGTGAGAAATTGGGTGGTTAAATAGATATTCAGTTCTTTAAAGCGATAATTTCTGAGAAAAAAAAAACTTCACCTCAACTTTTTTATTAGATTTGACATTTTTTCTCCTCAGCCTTCCGTTAAAAAAAAAAAAAAATGATTGTAATGAAAAGTTTTGGACAATTTATTGAAATCCTTCAAATTATCAAAATCATATCCAACAAAATGTTTTTTCACACTATTCAAATAATATTATGTGATAAATGACTGATAATAGTGTTATGTCAATTTTTAATTAAAAGTTTTAAATTTAAAAAAAAAATCACAAAATATTTTTATTTGAATAATTTTATTAGACCTGGGCAGAATAGCTTGCAAGAAAAAATTAATAATTGGGCGTAAGGTGTGTCTTTATAGTTATGATTTGAGGATGGCAGGTTTGGCCGAAAAATTAAAAATTTAAAGTGAAATGGATTGATTTATTAAAATTAAATCAAATTCTTACCGCTATGAAGGGTCAGGGGTTCAGTACTTTGTAAAGAAATACTGTTACGAGACCAACGGTTGTGCAAGGAGGTGATTTGGTCAGAATCACGCTCGACCGCCAGATTTTTATCCAATTTAAGAGACTGTATGGATCCCAGGAGGGCTCCAGAACCCACAGGAGTTGAAATGGATTGATTGGGTAAAATTAATTTTATTTAAACAATAAAACCTGTGTCTAAAAAGTAGAGTGATTATTTATAAAATAGTTTGGTTATTATTATTAATCTTAATTCTCTTTGTTATTATGTTAACTATTTACGTATTAGTCACTGATTAATTGACTAAAATTTATTTTTATGGTCATAGGAGAATATAGGGGTATTCATGATCTTTAGTTTGACAGGTTTAAGCGTGTTAAATGGAAAAACTCATGTTAAATGGAGAAATATTTCCTTATTTTAGCATGTTAAAACGGTACATGGTTGAGAGTTTGTTATTAGGTAACTTAAATGGAGAGTCACCATCACCATTTTGATTGTTGTGTTACTTGTTAGTAGTTTGTGTTTTGATTGTGTTATTATTATTTTGGATGTTTATACAACTAATAAAGCAATGGATGATAATAATAATATAATGATATTTGTTAATTAACTCATCTTGGCTCTCTTCCTCACATGTCAGAACATCAACGAGACGCTCAGTAGCCACTTTTCACTCAGAAAATCCGCTAGGAGCTCTTATTTATTTAACATTTAACATGACTCTAAATTGGGCTACTCACAATCCTATACTTATAACATTTAACATGGTAAAACCATTTACATTTGACACATCATGAATACTCTTTATGAAATGCGAATGTTTAGCTTTAAATTTTAATCTTTCATGTAACGAAACAAGTGAATGTAATAAAATGAACATCGAAAATTATGGATAATAAAAATTACACTTCGTCTTTCAGAAGTTTTTTTTTTTTAACATTATTTATTTATTTATCTTTTTTGTTAGAGTAATATGATTTCGAGTTTAGTTGGTTTAATGTTTTTTTTATTTTAAAGATTCTTTTAAGCCTTCAAACCTATAAATAAACAAATAGGAATATTCAGTTCTCCTGGTTGATTTAGAATCAGAAGTACCCAGGATCGGCCCACATATTCATCTGACAACCCACACACATCGAGTAGATCAATGATTTCCCTAACTCCATCACTGCTATCGAGATAATTAAAGGAATGATAGTTGATGCCGAATAAGGAAAATCCTCTACCCACTTGTGCTTTTTAGAAAAAAAAAAGTAATTTAGGTGTACTGAAAGAAAATGAAAAACTAAATCTCTATTGAAGGCAAAGCCAAAAAACTGAAAAAAAAGAATTAAATATCTTATTTTTTAAAAATTATTTA
>NW_027113607.1:196609-200507 GCF_000696795.3 Halyomorpha halys | reverse complement strand
TTAGTCAACTTTTTTTAATTTACTCATTTTAGATTATTGTTTTCTATAATAATCTTTATAAAAAAAATTTATTAAACATGAAAATCGAAAAAAATGATTTTATTTTTTATCTGTCATGCTGTGAAAATTATCAAAGATTTTTTTATTGTTAATTATTTAATAATAATAATAATTATATATAATAACTGTGACAATGTCGTAAAATCAGAAATTTAATTGCAAAAGTAAAATAAAATAAAGCGGGGCACTACTGATGACAGTACATGATAGTAAAGCTTTCATCGCTACAGTAACATGTGCTTTTATGAATCATGCTACACCTGATTCGACAGTAAATGTTATGGTGAAAACTATTTTACAGTGACTTCGATTGTTCCTTCCGTAACTTTATAGTCACCATGTAATTGGCTTTAACATGGCAGTAGCTTCACTGCCGCTATCTGTACGGACCTTGTACGGCAGTTTTGCCTTAACGCCAACTATCCTAAACCTTTTTTTTTTCAAAAAATAAAGATTAAACTAAAATACATTTGAAAAGTAATTTTTATTTAAAGCTGTTCAATAAGTTTTATCAAATAATCTTTATCGTTATAAATTATTTCATAATAGTTATCTATTAATTTTTAAATACATCCTAATAGTAGCTGTTATTGTTAATTTATTGAAAATAATTAATAACGGTAACAGAAGCGCCATATTTAAATAATAATTGATCTGGTATCGATGCGGTCGTTTTTTCGACTTAGAGCAAATTACTCGATTTAATTATAAAACCATGGATGTATGACAGTATCGATAACTGCTAGGAATGTAACTCCGAAGAAAATGGAGATATCATTCACTCCTTGACAGCCTTTCGCAACTAAAGTGGAACAAGAAAAAAATATTTTAGTCAACGGACATGCCCTCCAGAACAATTACTCAGTTTATTAAAAGGTTCTAATTGGAGAGGTCGTAGCAACTACGTACGACGGGCTACACTGGAAAAAACTCAGTTGGTTAAGATGTGTGGTACCAATGCCATACCACAGTTAAAAAATTATTTTTTGTTTCTTATAACGTAAATGCCATATTGTTGTTTTGAATTATTGATTATTACAAAAGACTGATCTACATGCCTATTTGCACATACGGAGTTGAACTATGGGGCTCCACTAAACCATCTTATTCCTCTCGAACAATCCTTACAGTCCAAAATCTTTCGTAAAATCCTTAATGTTCCTTACTTTGTCACAAATCAAATCATCCATCAGGACCTCAATGTCCCCTATGTTGCCAATTTGGCCAGAACCAAATACCAATCCTTTCATAATAAACTTCCCAACCATCCAAACCAACTCGTTTCTTATCTGGCTTCTCCTTCACTACCTAATAATCCTCCTAGACGTCTGAAAAGGAGATGGCCTCGAGATCTTCTCCTTTAGAAATGTTTTTGGAGTTCTATCAATGGGTAGATTCTTCACATGTTTTTATCATCCCATAATATCACTTACAGCAAATTTACTTGATGTGTATATATGCATACAGTTGTAAATATCAATAAATAAATTATTAAAAAAAATATTATTGATTTGTTGAAGCATGTAACATTTTTTTTAATGTATTGAAATTTATGTGTTGTTATAATCGCACACAGGCTGCGACAGACGAATACTTTTCCCATTGCCTATGTGTTCTTTATTGTTTGAATAGATCAATTTTTGGTATTTTTAATAAAAATAAACTCCTTTCATTTATTAAATCAAAAACCGTTTCTGATCTGATACAGATTACCTAAGAATATTTTGAATATGGAAATACTAACACCCTTGGTGCAATATAGTTAGCAAATTGATGAAAGGCAAGTGGTGTTAATTCCTCCATATCGAGTACCCCCATATCTTATCTAGCCTATTGATTCCCTGATTAATAACAGGCACTAACCAGGGAATGAAGCCCTACCATCCGGTGTGTGAGTTGCAGTATCCGAGTTCGTGTTGTCTTGGAGGCCTGGATTACCTTGTTAGGCAACTGAGGGATTTGAAGGTGGTTCGGATGCGACGGGAGCTTGCCGCAGATCCCAAGGGAAGGCTGGAAGGATCAGGAGTATCCAGGATAAGCGTAAGTTCTATATTGTCAGAAGTACCTCCAAATTGGTACTTTGTTGACTTATAATAAGTTGCTTAAGGGCTTATCCGAGAACGTTAGGGCGAGGGTCTAGTTTTCTGGGTTCGATTTCTACCGTATATGAATTTAAAGAAATTGGTTTTTCGAAACGAGCCGGATTAAATTTAACTCAAATTAAGGCCTCACGTAAAAATAATCTATGCACGGACATCGGTAGATCTTAAATTTTTTATTTTATTTTTAAAACATATATTTGAATAATATCAACTGGAAAAGAGTCGTACATAATATAAAAAAATCAACTAGAAATTTTGAAATAGAAAACAAAATCTAAAAAAACTTGTGACCAAGAGGCTTATTTATTTTATCTTTACATTTGTTTTGTTTAATAATTTCTGTTTAATAATTCCTGTTCTTGATTTACTTTATATTATTTACAATAATTTATTAAAAAAATAAAACTTCAAATTATAACAAACTTTGATACCTTTGAATAGCCCTGATGAAGCCCTGCAAATTGGGGCGAAACGTCGGAAAAAAATAGTTGTAAGATATTTTTGTTTCTCTTTTGGCCACAACTCTGACCATCTTATATATAAGAAACTTTAATTAAATTTATCTTCTAAATACTTATAAGTTCACAAGTAATGTATTATCGTAAGTAGTTAAAATGAAAATTAGAGAATGTTTTTATATCTTACAATAAACAGACTAGTGAGTACACTTATGAGGACCTGATAGATCAGTATGTTGGGGCGAAGGTACTAAAGTGCTTCGTTTGGAAGGTTGTTCGATTCCAGCCTGGGTCGGTCAATATTTATTTCACGGCCCGGAGAAATCTTGATTGCTCCACTCTGGGGCCCTGTAGCTCTTCGATGGAAGGCGAGCCAAAAACAAAAGCTACCAAGAGGAAAGGTTTCGGTAGCGTTGTATGGTGGTAAGAATCGAAAGGGCATAAATACATAAAAAATGATAAATAAAAGTTACGTTTAACGCAACTGTATGATAGTTGCCATTTCTGGCTTGATAGTTGAGAAAGTCAAACTGTCATATACGTCCTATATTCTCGTCTTTTGATTATTTCTGAGCTCAATAGTAATGAATATTGAACACTAACTCTAATGTTCATTTTTCCGAATGACTGTCAATAAGTTCACGTGGAGGCAGGATTCTGTGGATCTTTTACGATAGTTTCGGTTGTCTCCTTCTCACATAACTGGGTTTTATAAGCCACTGTTCATTTAAATATTAGTTTAATCAGTTTAATGTATCATTTAGTCAACTTTTTTTAATTTACTCATTTTAGATTATTGTTTTCTATAATAATCTTTATAAAAAAAATTTATTAAACATGAAAATCGAAAAAAATGATTTTATTTTTTATCTGTCATGCTGTGAAAATTATCAAAGATTTTTTTATTGTTAATTATTTAATAATAATAATAATTAATTAAATAATAAAACATCGTTTAGTAATTTCCAGAATATTGCCTTCTTTTTCTTTGAATTATTTCTTGAAAAAATATGGGTATTATTATTATTCAATCATTGTTTTTTCTAATGTCGAACATCTTTTATAAAACTACTGGATTGATTTTGAAGACTCGACATTCTCTCAGTGAATAACTGAAGCTCTTAGCCGATTAAGGTAGGATATAACAATCGATTGCAGAATATTACATAAGTAAGTTTACTTCGGTCCTTTTTTTTTTAATTCTAGTGCCATACGCTATTCATGAATTTTAAATTTGATATTAGTGCTAACAACATACGCTGATGACACATGTATACT
>NW_027113607.1:183024-192134 GCF_000696795.3 Halyomorpha halys | reverse complement strand
ACCATCCTAACCCATTAATTCTTAATCTTTCATCCTTAACAATCCCTGATAATCCTCCGAGGCGTCTGAAAAGAAGATGGCCACGAGACCTTCTAGTTTAAATTAATGTTTGAAGTACCACCAATGGGTGATTCCTTCCCAAGATTTTCAAGTGTATATGAAACATACTACATATTTTTATTGTATTATTTTGTACAGTTGTAAATTACAATAAATAAATAATTTAAAAAAAAAATTGATATTTATTTTAAGAGAACAATTATGTGTTATAATGACTTTTTCTCTTTAACTGTAAACCATATCTTTTTGGATGTTATCACTATCTATCTTCCTATATCTATAATCTCCTCCAATACCAGTCCTCTATCTATTCATAGGAAACTATATCCCACCATTCTGAACTCTGTATCCCTTCCTGGAAAACTACATTTGAATATTCCTTTTTATTCCGCTACACTGACTTCTGACATTCCGTCACTTCTATTACCCGACATGCTTCTATCCTTCATTTAATTTATTAATCATCTTCATTTAAATTCACATTTTCAAATACCTTCTCACCTCGCCAACTGGTGCACTCCAATCGTATTAGCTTAATGTAAGAATCTCATTAGGATCAGAAGTGAATAATTCTTGGAAATTCTTTGTATGTGCAATCCGTAGATGTTCCACTATGTATATATTTAAGAATGTGTTATATCATTTGTGTAATCTGCGTAATAGTGATTACATTGTAATCATAATATTGTATATAAGCGTATAATAAAAATAAAATTTTATATCCCAGAATAAAATTTATTTTCTATACATATCTAAAAACATAAACATGCAATAGAAATGAACCTAAGACAATTTTTCCATAAGTATTAAAATGATAAATAATTATCTTTTTATTAAATTTTTCTATTAATATTAATTTTGTGTTCTTGCCTTTTAATAGTTAGTATCAAAGAAAAATTATCAGATTAATTGAAGACGCATATATAGCATGAATGTTTTATATATAACAGATATTATCACAAACTAGTATTAGTTGTTCCTTAGTATTAGTAATATATGAGACAAGGGAGCATTGGAATCGTGGAATGGGATAGCTCGAGAAAGCGCTTTGGTAAAGGACCCTCATGGGAAATGGGATAGCTCCTATAAATCTTCCTCCAGGTCCAATATACATTATGTCGTTTCGATAAACTGTCCTTTACTCTGTGCTTCGTTCTTCTCTTCTCTTCATTCTTGTCAAAATATAGTGTTTTTATTTTTATTTATTTATTTATTGATATTTACAACTGTATAAAAAAATACAAGTAAATTTGATCATAATGACATAATGATATGATACAGGATGTAGAGAACCCAGTAGTAGAACTCTAAAAACAGTTTACAATATAAGGTCACGAGGCCATCTTCTTTTCAAACGCCTCGGAGGATTGCCAGGAATGGAAGGGGAAGCAAGATTAGAAACTAGTGGGTTTGGGTGGTTAGGGAGTTTATAATGGAAGGAATAATATCGGGTTCGGGCTAGATCGGTTACATAAGGAACATTTAGGTCTTTGTGGATGGTTTTATTATTAACAAAATAAGGAACATTGAGGATTTTGGATTGTAAGGATTGGATACGAGAGGAATTCGAGGTTTAGTGGAGCCCCAAAGCTCAACTCCGTATGTCCAGATGGACCTTATTATTGTCATGTAGATCAGTCTTTTGTAATGAGTTGGAAGTTTAGACCGTTTGTCTAGTAAGTGCTGTAATAGTCGGAATCTGCGTGCAGTTTCCTGTCTTTTCAGTCTTGTGTGAGGATTCCAGGTTAATCGTTTGTCAAGTTGTAGTCCAAGATAACGAATCTGTTCTACAGGGGTAAGAGCCACATTATTAAAGTATACTGTAGCGCAGTCGGCAGGTTTACGACGAAGAGTAAATGTGATTTGTTGGGATTTATTTTTATCCTCCAATTTCAACACCATTCTTCGAGGATTGTGATATGGGACTGGAGAGTTTGGGGATGCAATCAAAGGGTTATTACTAACTGTGAGCACACATGTGTCATCAGCATACGTGGTAAGGATAGTGTTAGGAGTTGTTGGGATCTCAGCTGTATAGACGGTGTAGAGTATGGGACCGAGAATACTACCTTGAGGAACACCAGCGGATTGAAAATAGAGGGATGAATAGGAACCATTGTGGTTTACTTGGAATAATCTATTAGTAAGAAAGGAACGGATGATGAGAAAATATGTAGGAGGTAAGAATTTACGGAGTTTGTAAAGCAGTCCCGGGTTCCAGACTCGATCAAAAGCCTGCTCTATATCGAAAAAGACTCGCAGTACATATTTTTTTTTTTTAAACCAACAATTGTTGTGCCTTGCCTGCCTTTGGATGATATTACCTACATAATTGTAAAAGAGAAATTACGACATTGAAAATATACTGTGCTATTTCAAGGACCTGGGTTCGAATCTGCTGATAATTATTTATTCTGTTATCACAGCAGTGAGTCAACCCTCAGAGTCCGAGCCTCCGGGGTCGTCCCACCGTGATTGGGGGAAAACTGGCGGTCGAGTGTTATTCTGAACAAATCACTTTATTGCACAACCGTTGGTCTAGTAACAATGATTCCCTTTAAAGTACTGCAACTATGACTCTTCATGGGTTGGGAAAAATCTTTCCTTTTTTTTTTTTTCTCTTCTTAAGAATTATTATTTTTATCTATTTATTTTATTTATATATAAATATTTTTTTATTATTCACAATTGTTAGATATTTATAGCGTTGTAAACAGTTAGGTGTGCCTTTTACACAAGACTATACCCCTTCTAACTATAATAATTAAATAACAAAAAATTAAACTGTTATAATAACAAAGTAAACCCCACAACGCCGATCTGATATTGAATACAAAAATAATATAAAATAAGAGAGAAACTCACCATTGCTAATTGCTTAAATTAAATCAAACTGTTAAACCAGAAAAACATAAGGCCCACCTTTCTGATAATAAATAAATAGATAAAAAAAAGAACATGAGATATATGTAGAGTTGGATTCTCAGAAAAGCAATATCCAGATCCTATATTTCAATAGCGTTTATGACACTTCATCCTGTACGAAGAAATGAAGGATACTGGAGAGGAGATCAGGGGTCAAATGGTGGTAGACCGTTGTACGTCATAGCCACTCAAGATGAAGTGGAAGATGGAATGGGGCTCCCTAGAGGCACTCAGGGTGGTTAAGGCTCCACTAGTGGCTGGGGATCAGGGTTATTATAACTTCACTTTAAACAAGTTATCAGCTACCGAGATTTTGTGATTTAATATACTACAAGGCCTGCCAAATATAACTCATCAAGATTTATATGAATATTCCAGGCACTCGTTCATAAAATATGGTAATCAGAACAATAGACATTTTTTAATTGTTAAATTATTTGTTAATTACAGAGCTTTAAAAAAAGAATCACACACTGTAAATAAATACAGGCACTATTTTTCTCAGGATATAAATTTCCTTAACATTCATAAAAAAAATTGTCGAAGTCAGCCATAAATAATAATGCGAGAATCTTCAATTCATAATCAATGTTTGTTTTTTGTTTTGTTTTTAATATTTATTTATTGCTATTTACACCTGTACATTATAATAGATTTAGTAAATCTGATCTAAGTTAAATTGGAGTGTTACAGGCGTGTAGAGAAACTACCCACTGGTAGCACTCTAATGACATTTTACGTTAGCTGGTCTCGTGGCCATCTTCTTTTCAGGCGCCTCGGAGGATTGTCAGGAATGGAAGAGGATGCAAGATTAGAAACTAGGGGGTTTGAGTGGTTAGAGAGTTTATAATGGAAGGAGTGAAATCTGGTTCGGGCTAGATCGGTTACGTAGAGAACATTAAGGTCTTTATGTATGATTTTATTTGTGACAAAGTAAAGAGCATTGACGATTTTACGAAGGATTTTGGATTGTAAGGATTGAGTACGAGAGGAATTCGAAGGTTTATTGGAGCCCCAAAGCTCAACTCCATATGTCCACATTGGCCTTATTACAGTTTGTAAGGAATTGGAAGTTTAGACCGTTTGTCTAGTAAGTACTGTAATAGTCGAAATCGACGTGCACTTTCCTGTCTTTTTAGTCTTGTGTGAGGATTCCATGTTAATCGTTTGTCCAAATGTAGTCCAAGGTTGCGGATCTGTTCGACAGGGGTAAGAGTAACATCATTAAATGAAACTGTAGGGCGTAGGTTTACGATAATCAATGTTAATTCCATGTTTTACAAGCGAGTGCAGAATTTAAATAAAGCAATATTGATATTTTTCCTTCTTGATTTGGAAAATATTCGATCCAAAGAAAAAATAAATATATATAATAATACTTAATATAACTGATTTATTTTCAAACCATGCTGCTCAATAATATATACACAGCATACTCGATCAAAATAATAAGACATAATATATGTTTTTTTAAAATAATATTTGTTAACTACTGTATGGAATGATCATTAATTTAATATATCTCTTTACTAGTCAATTTTTTTAGAAATAAATAACACTAGAGTTTTTTATTGGATAAAAAATAGAAAGAAAATCTAAATTTTTAATTTAAAAGTCTTAAAATAATTCAAGGTGACAAATTCTCAAATTCCAATATGATTACTTCTTTACTATTTGCCTTGATAAAATATAGCGGCTTTACCTCTCCTTCCGAAGTAAATATTTTCTTGCTTTCTTCTTATACCAAGATATCAGATCCTGCCGTCCATCTTACATCTCGTATATCCTTCAATTTAAATCCTCAGTGTATTCACGCAATACCCGCTCACGGCCTTCAGATTTAAATATAACTACCCATCGAACCGCAGCCTTAGGCAGATCTTCCCTCAATGCTATTCCCTCCTTCATTCGTAGTTATAGTACCCTTCCAACCTTCAAATCCCGTATCTTCGACTACCTTCTGTCCACCCTATTTCAGAAAAATAAGAATTAAAAGTTTCAAATAAAGTTTATATATTTTCTGTATTTAATGTTTCAGATGTTCGTTTATACAAGTAAATATGTACATTAGCAGAAATAATACCTTTTAATTTATTATTTTTAGTTTAGTTGTATTTGATTTTTTTTCTTTTTATTTATTATCAGATGTTAGTCACCTTATATTTTACGATATGACATAGGTTTTATTTAATTTGTCCTAATCTTATTTTATATATTCTGTCAATTATTATTGTTCATTTTTATCTTTAAGGCTCTAAAGCCTAATTTGGCGCCTGTAATATTATTCTAAAGGGGTCAATCCCAGAATAAATAAATAATATTATTATGTTTAATATTTATTGCTTACTAAGTTTTCGAGTTATCATCATTGTCATATCAACCATCAAATAATAAAGTAATTTAATTTCAGTATTCATTTATATTTTATTTCTATCTATTATTGGATACATAAAATATGGTTATTCATTTCATTAAAAAAACTAAATGTTTTTAAAAAAATACCTATTTAATTATAAAATTAAAGGTCTCTAATACTGCAGAGGAAGTTTTTTTTTAATTAGGCATTTTTTGTATGGTCAGATTCTTTCAGTGAGGACAAAACATAGCTAATCTTAAAAACCATTTGATTATACAATATCACGACTAGTATAATCAGAACTGATCGAATTATGTTTGAAAAAATATTAAGAAAATGTAAAATCACATTTCACTTCCGTTAGTCGATTTCAGCGAAAAAGTTACTGTAATATTCAAAGCATGTAACTAATTTCATATAAATTTAAACTTAAAAGTCTATGTGCAACAAGAAAACATATACCTATTTAATTGTTTTATTAATTTGAAAAATTGCTGTGGTATTACGATTTAATATAAAAAGTATGTTACCTGCTTACCCCAGTATATATGACGGTATAAATAGTTACATGAATTTATAAATGATATTTTTTCTTTATATACAAAGCTATGCATTAACTAAACGCTCGCTACAACATGATAAATTTTCTCAGAGGTCACTCCATCATTTATACGTCACGACCTTAAGTGCATACAAAGTATTATGAGGGAACTGAGTGCCTGCTCATTAAGTTCAACTTTAGAAACAGTGATGTTGGATTGTCATAGGCTTTTATATATTTGGATGAATAATGTTTCACAAGTAGTTGTTTACGAAATATAAATAAAATACTTTCATACTTTAACAGTTGATTATGAGGGGGTATAGTCATACAAATGACACCCTTAACTATATAAAATGTTCTTATTAAAAGAAAAAAATAATAATAAAATAAATAGATAAGAATAATGCTTTTTAATAAAAGAGGAAAGTAAAATTAATAACAAAAAATAATGATATTGCTACACTTAAATAAAATAAACCATTGTCTTCTAATAGTAAAAAGAAACAAGTTAATTTGAAAAAGGGACGAGAGAAGAAAAGAGAGAGAAAAAATAATAAAATAAAATAATAATAATAATGAATAAATAAAATGAATAATAATAAGTAAATAGAGGTAGTGTGACTATGGATTAATTTTTAAGTACATATTTCAGTCCGTAACTCCCACCTCAGTTCGTAATTTTTTTTAATCATAATTTTTTTTTTGTAATTATAGTAACATTTCAAAATTATCTTACTTTAGAATGTACTGATGCGAAAGATGATAATAATCTGTTTGAAATAACCGTTAAAATTACCTTTATATCTGCTTTCTTTAAACAAATTAAAAGAATATATGCAAAATTTTATTTATTTTCACACTTTTCTAATTAATTAATTGAATTAATCTTTCTCATTTGTTAGTTTCTGTATTTTTATTACATATCTATGTGGAAATAATAGCATATTTTGTATTTTTTTTACAAAGAAATCCCATCCCTCAATATTAGCACAGACATGAAGCATTGAACTTTTTTTTAATTTTGGATATAAATTAAAATTAAATTAATTAATTTACATTTGTTGATATAATTTTGAAAAACGTATTCATATTATTTTTTTTATTATTTCAAGCTCTTCACGTGAACATAAGCTGTTTCGATCCTATATATCCTTTACTAATACCTTGTCCATTCTCTTATAAACGATCTACTCTTGACAAGCGACTCAAATGGAATCTTTCATAGATGATTGAACGACATGAAAGAGACTGTCTATCACGACTGCTTCAACATGAACAAGAAAAACTCTCTGACTTCCCTAATTTTCTAAATTTCATCCAAGTGACTATAACAGTGTCTATTTGAAGAGATCGTACGTGTTATTCAGCTAGAAATAAGTAATCAAACAAAGTTCAAAGGTATTTTTCAGAACTCGTTTAAGTAAAAAAAAAATCATTATTTTTTCAATACCTAAATTAAAAACCAATTTATTAATGCAATGCTACCGAGTTTTCTTAATATTTTGTTTAAAAATAGAAGATTCTAAATTGATGGTTTTGTACATTTACTTTAATCTACTTTTTACTTAAATTAACTTTTTTTTAAATTTTAACAGTATTTACTGTGATTATAATAGCTATACAATAAAACTATATTTCTGCTGGTTGGGTAGAAAATTGTTTTATGTTACACCGTAGCCGTGAATCAAACCTGTGGGTTCTGGAGACCTCTTGGGGTCCACCCAGCCTCATAAATTGGGTACATTTATTGGGGTAAAAAGCTGGTGGTCGAGTGTGATTCTGAGTAAATCACTCGACTCCTTGCACAACCGTTGGTCTAGAAAAAGTACTTCCTTTCAAAGTACTGCACCCTTAACCCTTCACGGTTTATAGTGGTATCAATTTTAATTTAATTTAACTATATAAATGCTTGAGTTACATTTGGATGGTGGAAAGTTGAACAATATGAATAATTATCGTAAAAATGTAACTTTTTACAAATCCTCTTCTGTGAACAAAATATAGGAATCTATTTGATTTATTTTTCGCCATATTTATATACAATTAATTGCTTTTTAACAATAAATTATGTTGGTAGGCTAATAAGTAAATAGAATATGTCGTTTTTATGGTATGTGTGAAATATTTCTAATACGTTTATTGTTTGTTGAAATGAAATGGTTTATTTTACAAACAATGCTTCACAAATATACTATGTTGCAGAACTACGAAACATGCTAACTATGCATATCAAATTTTATATAATATGAATGCTAATAAATATAATTAAAAAACTAAATCTGTAACGCTACTATCCATAATGGGTCAGAGGTAGGGTAATTTGTAAGGAAATACTGTTGCTAGACTAACGGTAGTGCAAGAAGGTGATTTAGTCAGAATCAAGCTCGCTCGCCGGACTTTTACCCAATTAATGGTACCCACTTCATGAGGCTGAGTGGACCCCGGATAACTCCCTAACCTACAGGGCTGACTCACAGCCGTATTCAAACCTTGGTCCTTGGTTAAGCTGTAACGCGTCCTACATAGCCATGCATCATATGCATAAAAAAATTAGATATAATATAAATACAAATAAATTAATAAAAACATAATATTTTTTCCTTTTATATTATTTTATTTATTTGTTGTCAGAAAATATCACAATACAGTGGTTTTTTTTAATAATCAAGTTATATTTCATCTTTATTTATTTTATTTGTATTATGTTGTATTTATATTATGTTTATTTATTTATATTATGTTGTATTTTTATTTTGTTCCTTTATATTTTTTTTACTGTATTTTTTCCCCATTTATTCCATTTCCATTTATCTTACTCATCTAATTTTTCGTGGTCCATCACAAATATTCAATTTTTATACAGTTTTTTTTTTTTTTTTTTTTAATTTACAGACTTAATACTTAACAGTGTAACAACAGTACGCACACAAACAAATAAAATACATAATAAGAAAAGGAATTTACTTCTCTCACTCTTGTGTTTTAATATTCGCCTCATGTCAAATAACACTTATGGGCTTGTTTTATCATTTGACCCTTGAGTGGTATGTCAAGTTATTTTTTATGATTTTATTTTAATTGTTTTTTTCGTTTTACATACGTAAAAACTCATTCTTCAATTTTTTATCTTAGTGGTTGTTGTTGTTGTTTGTTGCTTAAAGGCGTAAAACCCTCTGGTCATCAACGCCTATGGCATGATAAAAGTAAAAAAAAATAAATAAATAA
>NW_027113607.1:177711-182554 GCF_000696795.3 Halyomorpha halys | reverse complement strand
TGCCTCTCTGGCAGCTTTGTCTGCGAGCTCGTTACCAGCAATGCCAATTGGTGGTTACTTATTAGAAATATATGGTGTTGTATATTTATTTAAGAACTGTAAAGTTTTATTACTAATTAAGGAGGTTTTTTTCAAATGATGACATATATATTTTTTAAAAGTAATAATTTAAAAATTATTATGGGAGAACCTTATGTAGATAAGTTAAATTTTTGTCAACAATGTTTATTTGTAAAACCCATTTAACAGGAGAGAATTAAAATTTTGTAATGAACTGGGTATGTTTTGGTGTAAAATTTTAATTTGTAAGAATGAACTACTTTTCAGTAGTGAATATATTGTTTGTGTTTTTTAATTGGAAATCTCTCAATTATTAATGTATGAATTTAATTATTTTACAGACATAAATTAAGTTTAAATTAAATATGTATCATTAAATAAAATCTAAAGAAAATGTTAGTTGCTTGAAGTTTGGTAATTAAGAACTTACATATTCTAAAAAAAAAAAAATACGATTTATCGATGAGTTCATAAATTTATTCTCATATATATATAATTTATTATTTAAATTTATATAAAATTTATTCTCATATAAATAAATTTATTCTCATTTTATCTTATTTAATTAGGTATCTTTTTTAAATATTCTTAACTTAATCTTTACTAATTTTCTTCCAAATACAGTGACTGCTCTATATAAATCTTTACTATCATTTCGTGGGTATTTGTCTACAAACACCGGAAAATAAGTCTGAGAAATATTTTTTCCTCATAAAACAGTTGATACATTAGTTTGAAGATCCGACTTTAAAAAAGTACTTAAAATCAAAACTCAAGAACTTCAACTAAAACGTTTTTTGTAACTCAGAAGTATTTGTTATTCAAAAGTATTTCTATTAAAAAATACCTGTACCGTTATAATCCATGAACGGTCAGAGGTTCAGTACATTTTAAAAGGAAGTAATGTTTCTTGAACAACAGTTGTGCTAGGAGGTGATTTGTTAGTAATCATGCTCAAACGCCAGATTTTTTGTACCCACTTTATGAGGTTGAGTGGCCCCCGAACCCACAAAGTTGACTTTTAGTACTATAAAATGTTCTGCCACAGATGGATTCGAAACTGGGCCTGGGAGATAGAAAAGATTTATAATCAATTTATACGACTGCATATTTATAATTCATTTATTAATTATATCTTTCTATTTTTTAAACTATATAGAATTATTTACAATTCACTAGTTTGATAGTTATTATATCGATTGAGCAGTGTCAATATAAGAGGTACTTGACAATACCCAAAGAAAATAACCATAACATATTTTATAAAATATTATTCTCAAATATAAAAAATCTTTAAATCCAATAAAAACTCCTTTCACATCATATAAGGAAAAGGTTAAAATCGTCCAATGATTGAAAGGAATAGGAAAAATACTGAGTGAAAAAGTTTTCAATAATTTCGTTCCAATAAAGCGACAAACGTTCGACCATCCTAAAAGATTTTCCCTGCTAAATAACGCATGAGCCCCGGAAAAGGTCTAAAATATTCCATTTTGTCAGCTCCCACTTCAGTTCGTTTTTTTCCTATTTTGTCGACGCCTTCGCCGAGTTTCATTTATTTACAGGTTAAACACATTTTTTATGCTGAGTCAAATACATGCCAAAATATTTACAACAAATTGAAGTACAAGGTGTAATATGTATAATAAATGGAATTTGGTCCGGGTGCGGTCAATTAAAACTCAAATAGTAAATGGGTATATTATTTTATTAGAGCCAACGTTGCAGGGCTAAGAAGATACAAATACTTGGCATATAATTAAAAAAAAAATATTGAATTGAAAATAACAGGGGTATACAATGAAACGTAAAATGTTATAAGAAAAATTAAAGGTTATAAACAATAAATAAAAAAGGTAATACTAACAGATAAAGAGAAGAAATATTGAAGAAAGTACAAATTAAAAGATGAAAATGAAATGAAAATTAATGAGACAGAGTTCATACCTGTTTTGACGGAAGTCAAATTCAGAGTTAACCGTTTGTATTGGGAGGAGTGAGGATGGCAGTTAAGTACGTCACATAATAACGAAAATAATTTTAAAATATAAAATATAAAATTAGGTAAACAATAAATGATAATATACATAATAGAGGGGGAGAAAAAATATTTACAAAATTATAAAAAAAAAAAGTTAAAATTATAGGATACAATAAATATAAGTGATTAAGAAAGAAAATATATCAAATGAGTGGAGATATGTAAATTATATAATATAAAATTAATAATAAAGTAATTAATATAAGTATAATGAAGTAGGTAACACATTAATATAATTTAAAAAATAAGATACATGAATATAAAAGAAAAAGGAAGAATAGTAAATATAAAAATAATTAAATATGGGGTAAGAATTTGGAAAAACAAGAATAGAAGATATGACAGGAAAGTGGGTAAATGCAGAGCGAAGAGAAAAGAAGTATTATGAAGGTTTTATTAGGTTCAAAATGTGTTGGTATGTATGGGAGAAGCAGTGTAATATGAATGCATGATTTAAAAGCCTTGATTTCGAATGTAAATAAAAATAATAATATCTGCTCAAATTAATTGTTATATTAAAATATGTTGGACACGTGAATTATTTACTAAAGTAATTATTTATGTAACCTACCACTATATACTTACACTATAATTTTGCCATCTTCGTTATAAATATTTTTTTTTTTAATATATTTTCTACTTTATTGTTTATTGTTGTTTGTTCTTTATCCTTTTAATATTTATTTTTTGTTTATTAGTTCATAATATTTACCTAAAAAAAAAAAGTTTGATATACTATACAAAAACGTTTTATTAGTGGAATAATTTCTTACTACTTGTTATTATTTCATTTTTTATTTACAGGTAAGATGATCTTGCAATATGAATGAAAGTGATGCATTAGTCAACAATCAGTGAGTCAAAATTATCTAAACTTTATTTTAACATTTGATGTTTTCACCATTAATGTTCAGTATGGGGAGCGAGGTGACTCAGTGGTGCTAAAATTCCGAACACTGGGGTTCGAACCTGGTTGTGACAGTTATTTATTATTTTATTGTAGCCGTGAGTCGACCCTTTGAGTTCGGTAGCCCCAGCCTTATAAGGGTGGCACCCATATCTTGCTCGAGCAAGATTCTGTCCAAATCACCTCGTTGCACAACCATTGGTTGAGTAATAGTACTTACTTAAAAAGTAATGCTTGTAACAATATAGATTTATTTCATTTTTAAAAATTTTAAATTTTTAGTATACTGAATATTTTTTAAAAGTATATTTTAAAACTATCTTTATGTTTTTAAAGGCATATTTTTGGCTTTCTGTTCTAAATGAATATAAATAAGGGTACATTATTTTCTGACAGATTATCAATTTTTTTTTTCAATTGGACTATGACAGTCGCTTCCCTGGGTTCAATCATCCATTCAAAAGAAACCAGATATTGGTTAAGAATTTTTCATATTTCCCTTCACTAAATGTATTCCTCTTGTGATGTTTCGTAATCTGAGAGATGTTGCTCCTTGACTTAAAACGTTGTGTATCTAATATATGTAAATGGCTAAATCAGGTCTTTAAAGCGCGATTAAAAATTAAATTAAAATCTATACCGCTACAACCCACCAGATTTTTATCCAAGTAAATGTACACAATTTATGAGGCTGGTAGACTCCACGGGGGATCTAGAATCCACAGGATTGACTCACGGCTACTGTGTAGCAGAAAACAATTAAATATAATAAAAGCACGGTACTGACCATAATTTCATTTAAAAATATCTATCTTATACTTTTAATAATTAAAACAAAATTATTGAGTCATGATGATATTTTAAATCTTATTTATGTATTACTTATATCAATCCGTCACATTATTATAAAAATAATAAAATAAATTATGTGTAATATAGACGGTATTGTAAAACATAAGCTGTTTATTATATGTTATATATTTTCATATCATATAAACAGTTGTTATATATATAACATTTTAATACATAAATACATAATAAATATATGACATATAATAAACTGCTTATGCTTTACAATACCGTCAACGGTTACAACGGTTTTTCTGAAATGCAGTAAGCAATTATATTTCAGAAAAGTAAAACAATTAGCATATTTCAAAAGAAAAAGATTTACATAAAAGTAAAAACATATATTAGAAATTAGAGACATAAATCAGAGAAAGATTCTCCAATTTAATCTGACAGGAACAAACCCACAGGCTTAGCCCCTAATCCAGCCCTAACCCGAAGTTTTAGTTCTGACGTTGAGACCGCAGAAGGAATCCTATGTGAAAAGCTTTAATTCAACGTATGCAATTCTGTGAGAGATTTTTTTTTTAAGATACCAATTATTGCACAATGGTTCATAATTTTAATTAATTAAGTAATTTATCTGTAAATAACAAATGATAAAATAATGAACAAAAAATATTAACTAATAAGTTAAAGATTAATACAATCTGATTTAATTTCTCAGATCGTATAAACAGTAGAAAAATCAGAATATTTTTCTAAAATCAGAAAATTTTTCTAAAATCTTAAGTCATAGCATAAACAATAATTAGAAAGCATTTCTATAATTATTTAAGTAGTGATGTAAGTATTACAAGCCAAAGTAATAAGTATACTTATAACGGTCAAGTTTGTATTTTATTCAAACAATTTTGTTGTAATACAATTAATTGTATTATTGTTTAATTTATACATTTCTGCAAACATGATGTGGATGTGGTTCTCTTATCTTTAATATTATTTTATTTATTTGTAACATAAAGTAATACCACACGATAAAGAAA
>NW_027113607.1:169462-173771 GCF_000696795.3 Halyomorpha halys | reverse complement strand
AAAAAAAAAAAAAAAAAAATTTAGGAGTTGTGTCATGTAGCAACACAGTGTTGTTGCACCATCTGAGATATAAAAAGCCTTGAGGAAAACGGAAATGAACACTTCCTTTTCCCTAGACGAGACTTCCTCTATCCTTATATCTTTTAACTCTGATAATGACCTAATTAAAATGTTGCGCAAGACATAAGCTAGGAAAAAATAAAATAAAAAAAACAGGATAAAAATGTTTTATTCATCTACTGCTAAAAATATATCTTTGGATTTGATTTATCTATGTTTATATTTTTAAGTTGTCGGATGTGTAATATAGACGGTATTATAAAGCATAAGCAGTTTATTATAAGTAATACATTTTTATATTATATAAAACAGTTATTATATATATAATAAAACCGCACGACTACAACTCATGAAGGGGTAGGGATGCAGTACTTTGTATGAGAGCTCTGCTACTAGACAACGGGTTATGAAAGGCGGTGATTTGGTCAGAATCACGCTCAACCGCCAAATTTTCGGCAATTAAAGGTTCTCAGTTTATGAGGGCTCCCGAATCTACAGGGTTGACTACAGTAACAGAATAAAGTATTATCTGCCTCAGCCAGATTCGAACACGGGTCGTTAATAGCCATCCCACTCCCATTGTATATGTGTGTGTATGTATGTATTAAGACAAAGTAATTTCAGGTAATTATATATGCTTCTTTTATTTACGATTGTGAACTCTCTAAATTGGCGCCCATAATTTCTTTATCATTAATTAACGAGATTATTTGAACTAATTGTGTTTTAATTAAGAGTCCCATAACACAATCATTGAATGAATACTTAAAATAAAACCTACTGCAATCATTTCGATTTAATATATTGCTTTTTGTTTGTTCGTTGAAATTTGTTTTTTAACAAAGTTCTGATGACATAGAGCTTTTATAAACTTCATTAACTTAGTTTAATTACATGAAACTCCTAATGAATGATTTTGTAACTACAAATAGTTTTCATTAATCTATTCGAAAATTGAGGTGAAATAATTGACGTTTTTCTTCTTGTGCTCTTTTGGACTAATTGGTTTTACCAATGTTTCGGGTTAATGAATGGTTGAAGATAAACCATTTACCTATAACTTTTCATTATAATAGTGATTCGAAGTGAGACGAGTTGAATTTTTTATATGAATCATTAATATTATTTATATACACATTATGACTCCTGAACATAAATATTCTAATTTAATTTAAAATTTTAAACAAAATTTAACAAAAAGCTTTGAGTAACATCTTTTCCTGTAGTTGTACTGACAGGTTTAATGTTTAATTTACTTTTTCTCTAACTTCCCTTTCATGTTTATGAATTAGATACAATTTTCACCAAGTGAAAAGTTGGCTTTCCTCTAGTCCTTGGGGGAGTGAAGTTCATTTCACAGTTTCCCTCTGAATTTCTTTTTCAGTGTTCTTTCTGAATAAAGCTCATATGTCATGTGGAAATAGCTACGTCGAGCGAAGCATTGCTCCCAAGATGAAATAGAAATAAATATATCTCACGTCCTTTCAGCTAGTAAAATTAAGATAGTATAAATTTACAACTGCCAAATAAATAATAAAATATAATTTTAAAAATATGATGAGAGAATAATATATATAATTATTATTATTATAAAGGACTATTTATTCTTCATTTCTTCCTCTAAAATCATTTTCACTGAGTTTATTTAACAGACGCTACAACAGTAAAAGGGACATGCTAGAGTAACATTACCTTGGGTCACTGAATTGATAGCCACGTCTGTTATAAGGTAAAGCGTTTAGAAACTCAACAAGGGTAGCGTATCTGATGTATAAACGATAATATTTGTGTCACTAATTAACTAACATAGTATATTAGTAAAATGTAATAAACGTAAAAGTTTCGTACATTATCTGGCATAGGTCATCAATTTAGCGTTGCATATTTAAATTGGACAATAAATTTAATAGCAGTTAATCAAAGTCAAGCAACGTATAAAATACATTTCAGTCAAATTTGATTTAGAATTATTTTACTAAATTTAAATTTAAACTCCTTGCTTGTTGGAATACTAATTGAATCGTGCTTGATGATTGACATTTTATGTGAATTAGAAATAGTCTGATGAAAAATACTATACAAATGTTTCTACAAATCGTAATAGAAAGATATGACAATTAATTATTGAAATATTCATATTATATATATATATATATAAATTGCAGCACCGATGAATTCAGTTTTTAAATTTTTTATTATAATTATTTTCTATTATCAATTATAGTGAAAAAAATCCAATTAATAATCTTTATTTATTTATTATAAAACTCCAACGTTTCGCCCATCTAGTCACTATAAATGACAGTTTATTAATTATAATTTTATTACCAACAATTTTAAAATTATTGTTAATTCTAAATCAGCATATCTTAATTTGCAATTTCATAGCTTCACATTGATTACTAAGTAAGTAATGGTTTATTCTTCACATATTATAAATAATTTAATCAATTAAGCTATAAAACATATCTTAATAAGGGAAATCGTACTTATTATTGATTAAATTGCACCGTACCATTTTATGTTTAATTTTCTATATTTTTCTTCTTTTTAATTGCAAATTTTGTAATGATACTTTTAAACTATCTTACCAATACAGCAATAGTTAACTTCCTTACTCAGGGATAGGAATATTACTATATTTTTTATTTTTTTAAATAACAATCATATTAAACCGTATTATTAAGAATCACTTACAATTTAACCATATCTCACTATTGTATAAAAAAGTTTTAGTGATCACCGTGTAATATTTTATTGTACATACAAGATGGAATAGTCAGCCCTGTGGGTTCAAAAGCCCTTCAAGGTTCATCCAGCCTCATAAAGTGGATTGTTGATTCTAGCCATATAACCTCGTCTAGTAACATTACTTCCTTACAAAGTACGGCAACCCTGAGCCTTCATGGGTTTTAGCAGTACTTATTTAATTTTTTTTTTAATATACGGTTGAATAATATTTTTCCCCTGCATACACGGTTGAAAAAATATTATAATCTTAACTACAGAATACATGTAAATTACAGTTATACAATTTGAGGAACTCAACAATAAGCAGGTAGTTTGGAGAACAGGGGGTACCTTTCTAGTTAATCATAAATTAATTAAACTCAAAATGTCTGCACAATGATTTAAATTTTTAATTTTTATTTCCTTCTTCATTTTGTAAAAAACAAAACAAAAAAAAAAAACATACTTTACCTCCGTTGAAATACAAAAACTTACCTAATTGTATGAACAATTAAGTCAAGACTAGAGTACAAAAAATAATTATGTCCTTATAGCATCAAAAACAAAATATAACAATGATCAAAATAATGATTCGTCTATTAACGAAGTCGCCATGTGGTATCAACGGGAAATGGAATCGATATGTAAGGAATTAAATTTTCTACGGTTTGACTTTGTAAGCTTAAAAAAAACTTGTTCCCGAAATAGATGAACTATTTATTATTCAAGAATTTCTTTTCAATTTTCCGTTTAGTTATCAATAATTATTCTATTAGGCACACGCTATTATGAACTGAAAAATTTATTAGTGATGAGTATGAAAAGTTTTCGATAAAATATAGTTTTTAAATATTCTTTTAAGGTGGGAACTTTTCTCTTTGTTTAATGGCTTCTCTCATTCATTTTTTATTTATGAATGGAATATGGTTCCGGTGCGGTAAAAAAAAACTCAAATAGTAAATAATTATACTATTTTTATTGAGCTAACGTTTCGCCTCACGTTGCAAGGCTTCGTCAGGGCTAAAAAAGATACAAACACTTGACAAGAAAAAACATAAGTGAAAAATATCTATGTTTTATCTATATAAATAATATATCTATATAAATATTTATATCTATATAAATATCTATATTTTTATTTATCTATGGATTATTGGCTTGTTCATATATCCGTGTTTAATCCAAAACTATTGAGATGCGAGATGAAATATGGACATTCCTGAAAAATATGGCTGTTTTTTTAGCAGAGCTTAATCCTAGTAAAACAAACATAAACAAGAATAACGTTAAAGAGAACGCTGATGCGCCAACTAAACAGTTTTATGTTGTGCTTTTTTTTTTTTTTTTTTTTTTTTTCTTTGTCAAAATATCCATATAAAATTATATCCTTCTTACTTATTTAAAAAAAATAAGGCCATTACGAAAGTGAAAAATTAAAACTTTTTTTTTTACAAAATAACTTTTTTGCTTAAAATTTCCTTTCCTGTAAGCTAATAAAGCTGTTTCGTTAGTTTTAATG
>NW_027113607.1:166354-169412 GCF_000696795.3 Halyomorpha halys | reverse complement strand
AACGCTGATGCGCCAACTAAACAGTTTTATGTTGTTTTTTTTTTTTTTTTTTTTTTTTTTTTCTTCGAGAGAGAGAAGTCAAAAAAATAAAGCTTTCTTAGTTATTAATTATACCAAACTCGTCATTTTCAGTGAAAAATTAAAACTTTTTTTTTTACAAAATAACTTTTTTGCTTAAAATTTCCTTTCCTGTAAGCTAATAAAGCTGTTTCGTTAGTTTTAATGGTATTTATTTTAATCATTGACCATTTTCTTAATTGGCTGTCTTACCCTGTTAAAATCGCGAAGTGATGCACCTACGGACAGTTACCTAGTTATATCATTATATATAAGTTAACTTATAGCTTTGTATTATATAATACCTTCAGTATGAAGAAGAAAAGTTATATGGAGTGGAAAACATTCTCAAGCTATCATCCCCGACTATTGTTAGTGTGTTTGGGCGCCAAATAAAAAACTATCTGTCTTAAACATCCCTAATTCAGTTAAAAATTATTAATAAACAAATTTAACCATGCATTTTATGTTGTAAAGATATTATTATCTACTTGTAATGTCTAATATCATATTATGTGATAAAATGATTTTTTTTTTTAATTTCAAGAACGCTGTCCGTTTATCACATTGGAATTTTCCTTTAGCTCATCATAGACGATGTACAGAGTATAGAATTACATGTTATTACCACTATAACTGGAAAAAAATGTCTTCTTCCATCGGCAAAAAGCAAATTTTTAAGAAGCAGCTCTTCTGTCCTAATCCAGTACTCTCGGCCCTATGACGTACCAAGCCATCCGGGATATACATGTACAACCTCATGACCACTCTTTTATCGGTCATCCTCAAAAAATGACCAAGCCATTTCAATCTTTGTATTTTTGATATAAGGGGAGATACTTATTTCCTATTTAAGGTGAAACAGGTCGCTGTTTCCTTCGACAACGACCTTTCTCGCATACGGGTCCTATATTTCTCGAAATTAATCATTCAAACCTCTCTAGCAAGTTGATTTTTTTTATTTTTAAGAGTACATGTTTCTCAACCAATGTAACTATTGCTTTTATGAAAGTCTTGTACATTATAGACTTGGTGGTCCTACTCACAAATTTAATTTTATGTATCCTTTAAAATGCATAATTGCCTATTTTTCTTGTGAAATTATCCTCTTTTTTTCTCTTTCTCTTTTAATTAATAATAGAGCCGAGATACGGGAAGCTTCTGATCACTTAAAATTTCTAAGGACTTTTTTTTTTATAGTAACTTTAAAGTATCTTACCTATTTATAATTTTTCTTTCATTAATATATAGCCCGTAAGGAACTAGGTCTTGAAATAAATACGGATAAAAGCAAATACATGGTTAGACTCATATGGGAATAAATGCCATAAACTATTTTATAGGCCAATAAACTAGTTTTCATTTGAATGGTAATATGTTTTCAAACGGTTTTTGGGACATTGATTTCTGAACATAAATTCACTTACTACTGATCTTTCATTACATTTTTTTATGAAATGTTGCTTTTTAAAAAGCTATATTTTGAATACTATTGAACGTAAATAGCTCTATTAGGTCTAATATTTAACTAATACTTTAAATAATGTTCGCTTAGGTTGTCTAGTGCTGTAGGTATTTTCAATGATATAGGTCTCCGAATAAAATATTAATTTTTTTAAACGTTTTGAAACTGCCGCCATTTTTATTCCCCTTACCTATACTTGGCAGACTCGTCAATTTCGACAACTTTAATTATGTATAATTTTCATTCAATTAATCAAAATGTGGGGTAAAATGAGAGTCCTCTTGGGCTCTTGTACTATTATGTTCTACAAGGATATCCCCAGCATGCATAATCTGCGGAAGCTAGAACTTGTATCAACTTTGTCCAAAGGGACTGTTCTTTCGACCGCCACTCTCTGGGGATCTTATTGATGGTCCGGCCCAGGAGAATTGACTTTTTCTTTGTATTATGATCTCCTCTTGTGAGATTGTGACATCGATCAGCCTGCTCGCTATAATTGTCTGTTTGAGAAGTCATAAAAGTAAGGCTACCACGGAGGGCGAGAGAGGAGGGTTCCACGCCGTTTTCCAATTTCAGGTGATTTTTAAATATTGCTCGATTTAACTATCTTAAAGTCTCTTCTTTCCGTTTTAAACAAATATTTCAAAAGTGATATAGGATCGTCGCTCTCCGGGGGTCTTAACGGGGCGGGTCCGGCGGGGAAGGATTACCTTTTGTGTTATGTCTGCTAATACTAAATTCTATATTTTTTGTCTCATTTGTGAAATTAATACTACGTTTTATGAATATTATTCAGTGTGTTCAATAAATTATGTCGTCCCATGTGAACAGTAAATTGATTTTGAGGGAGGTTTTTCTAACTTTGTTGTTTGATGTGGCTTGTTTGTTGTCAGTAATTTTCATACAACATAGCTGACCTGAAAATTTGATGGCATAATTATTGTGATTATGTAAACATGTATGTATTTATAACATTTGATTAATATTAATTACTGCAATTTTAATTTTTTATCTTTTATCTGAACAAGTTTTGTCAAACCTATAAAGAATGGTGGAAGAAGTCCCACGTCAGTGATCGGAGTTTTTTTGTCTTTTTAACCTTTAGAGAATAATGATCATTGCTCGCCTGAGTTCGTTCCTTTATTCTGTCTTTTTTTCTGTGCACAGGTCAATGACCTGTGGAGATGGTCGGATTAAATAAAAAAAGTCTGTCAGTTGAAAAAGTTCAAAGTATAGAAATCCCACATTTCCTCCCTTTTACCTCCATAACGATATCCACATCCTAGAATTAATTCAAGGACTAAATAACAGATTTTTGTGGTCAATCCGTTTCGACCAATAATAGTTGCAATATTTAAATATTTATGTTTAATTCTCTGTCCTTGTCGTTTATAGATGTTAATCACAAATAAAAACCTTATCTCTCTCCCTCTGGCAGAAAGAATCACTTTGGCTATCTCTGCACTTAAAACGATTCCGATAATAAAGCCTGAAATTCAGAACCCACCTTGGACTCTAAAACAACCAGTAACAATG
>NW_027113607.1:164082-165594 GCF_000696795.3 Halyomorpha halys | reverse complement strand
ATTATTTTTCAATTTTTTTTTATTTTTCTATTTTTTATTTATTTATTTATTTTATTATTATTTTTTTTTACTTTTATCATCCCATAGGGGTTGATGACCAGAGGATTTTATGCCTTTAAGCAACAATCAACAACAACAAATAAAAACCATTTTAAACATCATTAAATGTACATTTTCTGTCCATTTCATATAAGCTTCTACTAAATTTTAAATTAAAAAATGTTTTCAAAATAATATAATTTACCTTTAATTTTTCTATTAATACATTTAGTTATTTATTTATTAAATTTTACAAATGTATTAATTAAAAAATACAACTAGTAAATTTAATGAATTAATTGATAACAACAGCATGATATAGACATAGGGAAAATCTACACTTAGGAGAAACTCTAATAACATTTCCGCATGAGAAAGCCTCGTAGCCATCTTCTTTTCAGTCTCATAGAAGAATTATCAGGAATTCAGGCACATATCAGGCACGGCCTGAAACAAGTGGGTTTGGTTGGTCAGGGAGTGTATCATAGGTTCTGGCCAAATTGGAAACATATGGAACACTTAGGTCATTATCAATGATTTTATTTGTGAATGAGTTTTTTGTAATTAATAAGAAGTTGAAATCGTTTGTCTAGTAACTTTTGTAATAGGCGCAAGAGCAGTTTTCTGCCTTTTCAGTTTTTCTAAAATTAAAAATGTTAAAAATAATACAGGTTCATTTTGAGTTTTTTTTTCAGGAAATAATAATAGATAATATTACATTTATAAAATTTAGTCAAAATAATCGAAAATTTTTAATTCCGATTGACATATTACTATTATGTAACACAAATCATCAGATATTGAAAAGAAATAAATTTAAACTTTAATTATATAATTTCAATTTCTTGAGACAAGGTAATTATTTATTAAATAAATCAAAACTTGTATCCTTTTTTTTTTTTTGTCCTAACACTTTTTAATTTTCACCAGTCCAACGTTTCGGCCATTTTAGCCATCCTCAAGGACATCTAAATTTTTAACAGCTTATATTATATATTCATTTTTAACACTTATAACAACAACATTATCACCAATAATATAACATACCTTCAATTTTAATTTCTTCCTCACATTAATTTAGAGTTACTTTTGCAGGCTATTCTGCCCAGGTCATTCATTTATTATAAATTAAAAGCCTATTTAAAAAGTCAATTATTAAAGAGTTATATTTATTATTAATAAGCTTATCTAAGCTTAAGTTTAGTTACCTATTTTTTAAAATTTAAAATCATAAATATTTAATACTTCTCATATAAGTATAAGAGACAAAAAAGGATACAAGTTTTGATTTATTTAATAAATTTAAACATTATTCATTATTATTCATTCGTTATTCAGAATTGTGCTGAGCTGAAAAATGAATATTAGGGAAGGTTTCGTAAATACTTAGTCCATAATCTCTCATCTCTTTGAGGGAACTTTGTTCACAAAGCTTTGAGTCCTAATACGCTGTGGGTTTTGACGGAATGACCT
>NW_027113607.1:163016-164032 GCF_000696795.3 Halyomorpha halys | reverse complement strand
GTAAATACTTAGTCCATAATCTCTCATCTCTTTGAGGGAACTTTGTTCACAAAGCTTTGAGTCCTAATACGCTGTGGGTTTTGACGGAATGACCTATATCCATCCATCTCATATGCTTTGAGTTCTAATTATTTTTTTCTTCTGCCAATTGTAATAAAATATCATAAAATTCGTGATTTCGTTTAAAATAAAAAAAAAAATTACTAAATAATAAATAAGGGAAAAACAGGGCTCTAGCATTCAAGCGTGATTCTGACAAAATCACCTCCTAGCACAACCTTTTGCTTAGTAGCAGTACCTGACCCTTCATGGGCTGTAGGGGTACAGATTTAATTTAAATATACTCAATAATTTGTGAAATTCTTCATTAGTACCAATAAAATGCAATGTATGAATTATAAAATATATTGCAAGTAAGATTACTATAAATTAAATTGTCGACGATTTGTGGTTCTGATATTTTTAAAAAAATTTAATTTATTAGAAATTTCGTGTATTTTTTACGATACTACAAAAAATAAGAAATTATTTTTAATTGGGATAAAAGAAAATATTTTAGTTATAACATTTATTACAACTAGTTTTGCATTAAAAAAAATAAATACAGCTATAATTTTAAGAAGCGTCAAAAGCTCTCAGATATATATATTCTAAAATATCTTGATAGGGACACAATTTAAAAACACAAAATGTCAAAACAATGATTTTATTTTTGTGTTATAATAAGTATCAAGTCCAATCACTGAGGCTTAACTAATTTTAGAAGCCTTAAATTTGTACATATAGCTAATAATGTAAAAGGAATAAATTGGGCTCAAATATAAAAAAAAAAAATCAAAGGGAACAATTTTTTTTAAAATTATTTATTTAATGTAATTTACAACTGTACAAAATAATAAAATAGGTAAATATGTAGTATGTTTCGTATACACTTGAAAATCTTGGGAAGGAACCACCCATTGGTGGTACTTCAAACATTAATTTAAATTAGAAGGTCCCGTGGCCATCTTCTTTTC
>NW_027113607.1:152234-161471 GCF_000696795.3 Halyomorpha halys | reverse complement strand
GGAAATTTATGTTTTTCGGCCAGCATTTGGTTACTTATTATTATTTAAAAAATCAAGAATATATTCGTTTTCAGCAGAGAATTTTGTGAAAATTAATATCATAAATAATTTTTTTTTTAAACCTAAAATCAAGGGGGTGGCAAAAAAAAAAATTATTCCGGTTAGATGTTTTTTAACTTTTAGTACCTCAAAAACATATTTTTTTTATGTCCCATTTCCTAGTCATTTCTGACGAACGGTGATGGGGGATAGAGGGAATCCACAGGGTTCCACCCTATTCTAACCATGGAGAGGGTCATGTTTTCATTTTGTAGAACGGCCACAGAAATAAAAGTCGACCTCCCAGGCCGGATTCGAACCGGCGTTGCTGCAAAGACCTCGTTAAAAGTTTACTAACAACAACTAGAACCCTAAGCACGTCTTTGTTTTGTCGCAGAAATTAGCATCACCTTTTTATTTTTGTCTTTTGTATGTATGTTTTTATTTAAAATAATATTTTTATGGGTTAAAAATTTACTCTTATTGATTTCTAGTACCCTAAATTTTGTTTATTTCGAGAACCATTTGTGGACAGACAGAAATATCTAGTATTAGAGTTAAAGATTTATGAGTTGAGGTACACTGATTTGTTTTTTAGCTTGTAATGTGCAAAGATAAATGTTATTTATTGCTCGATTATCTTTATTTCACCATCAATATTATTAACAGAGTCGGTCGAGTTATTTAAGAATAAACTTACAGTCTTATCATGTTAAATCAGTAATATTTTTGTACGAACAGACAGGAACGTTGTTAGCATAAAATATAAATCATTACTATCACAAATAATAAACAATAAGACATAAATTAAAACAACACTCAGACTGAGTAGATTAGCTTTTGCTTATGTCGAAATAACATTATTTTAAAACAATACTTGCAGCTTGGTTTTTGCTAATAATAAAAAAAAAATTGGATACTTAGTTTCTTGAAACTAAGAGATTTAATGATAAAAAAAAATCAGGAAATTTATTTTTATCAAATAAGCGATATAAGACACTTTCTATAAAATCGTAAAATACCGGATTAAATTAATAATAATAAGAATATATTTATTTTATTTTGACAAAAAATTATGATGGAAGTAAGGCGTTGTGCTACTAACGGTAAGGACCTGGGTTTGAATTCGGATGTGGCAGATAATTATTTAATCTGTTAGTTTAGTAAGTTAACCCTGTGGATTCGGAAGCCCTCCTGAGACACACTTAGCCAATTTGGGAAATCCTAAGTGTGGAATGATTTTTTTACTTCGATACAAATTACTGAACCTTTTAATTTTCATTTTGTTTCGAACTCGAATTAGTGATGTCATTTTCTAAGACTTGTAATTTTTTTTTTTTTAAATACGGTATGATACTTCTTTTCAGTATTATATAATAATCTTCTGTAGTAGGTATAATCCTATTAATTGATATAAGCTCCATCAGAAGGAGGCTGAGAATAATTAGAGAGAAGCTTTATGGTGGGGGTTGAAGGAGCTGTTCGTTAGTGAGGCGGGACTTTTAACTGGGATCGTGACAAAACGAATTACCCAGCACCCTTTTCACTCCCTTCTCCTACCCAGGACTAAGTTTAGGCCCAACGAGCTTGATAATTCAATATGGCTCTGATAGACCTTCATTATCATTTCGGATGTTCATTTATAGAAACTAATTATTTAGAGCCGTTATAGATGAGACACAATTAAAGATATTTATTTAATCTAAACCTCTTCTATGGCTTTTAATTAACCTTGGGAAAATTTAGGAATTGTCAAGGGATTCCAGAGTAAGGACTTTGATGCTCTCGAATTACGCAAGTTACAACCATTTGAATGAATGAAAAAATAATTTTATTCTGGGACATATGTCTCATAAGAATGAAGACATGTACATATAATGAGATTTTTATCTGACAAGCGTTTACAAATTTTCATATAGTAGAATGAAATTACATTGGTATATTGGCTTTACTACTGTTTATAATTTTAATCAATACATGCCTATTTATTTGATTACAAAGATGTGGAGGTTTGATTATTCAGTAAATGAAGGAATAGGTGTTTAAAGGAATGAATGGATGAGGACTGGCGAATGTAGATGAGAAGAGAATTCCAGAGGGAGGTTGCACGTATGACGAAGGATTTGCTAAAGAAGGAGGTTCTATAGGAGGGCATATATAAATCATTCGGATGGGATCTGGTGTTTAATGAGTGGATAGATGAACGAAGAGTGAGGAGATCTAGGATATAGGTAGGTTTTTTGATTTTAAGAACTTGGAATAGAAAGACACCAAGGAGGTATTGCCTTCGGAAGGTTGGATAGAGCCACTTCAACTCGGAATACCAGCGGGAGACTTGAGAGTGCCTAGGGAACCCAAAGATAAATCTTATAAAACAATTCATGAGTCTCTTCAGTCTCAACTCTAGTATTTGCTGTGCTTTCTTGCCTGATCACTTTCCAAACGAGATAACGGAGGGTTCAGAAACGGGTTTTATGAATTAATAAGTAATGGGGTGTACTAAGAAAGAGGACTTGTCCAGCTTGTAATGGTACGGCACTGGAGGATTGTTTCCATTTTTTATTAAGCTGTCCGCGTATCAAGAGAACCGAACCCGATACGTAGCGCAATTATAAATATTATTAAATCATACAGTATAATATTATTTCTTAGCGGATCATTATAAGATTGAATTTTTTTTTTGAAGTGTCTCGTTTATTTATTTTTTTAAAATTTATTTAATGTAATTTACAACTGTACAAAATAATGCGTTAGGTAAATATGTTGTATGTTTCATATACACTTGAAAATATTGGAAAGGAACCACCCATTGGTGGTACTTCAAACATTAATTTAAATTAGAAGGTCCCGTGGCCATCTTCTTTTCTGACGCCTCGGAGAATTATCAGGGATTGTAAGGATGAAAGATTAAGAGTTAATAGGTTAGGATGGTTAAGGAGTTTGGTATGAAAAGACGCATATCTGTTTTGGGTCAAATTTGCAACGAATGGGATGTTAAGGTCTTTGTGAATGAGTTTATTTGTAACGTAATAAGGAGTATCAAGGATTTTACGTAGGATTTTGGATTGTAACGATTGGATGCGGGAAGAATTTTATGGTTTGGTGGAGCCCCACAGCTCAATTCCATATGTCTAAACTTGTTTATTAATTCATATAAACCATCTCATATCATTCCATATCATTAAACGAGGAGAAGATGGTGTGGGGCGCGGTCAAAATAAAATACAAATAAGTTGAAGTAACTTATTTAATTGTGCCAACGTTTCGACCAGAATTTTAGCCTTCTTTAGGGCTAAGAACAGAACAAGACAGCAACCAATGAATACAGAAGATAAAAAAGAAAATATAATATAATATAATTTTCTGTATTCATTGGTTGTTATTTTGTTCGGTTCTTAGCCCTGGAGGAAGGCTAGAAATTTTGGCCGAAACGTTGGCACAATTAAATAAGTTACTTCAACTTATTTGTGTTTTATTTTGACCGCACCCTCAACCATCTTCTCGAATAAGTCATCCACGGTCAACTATCTCTCATGATCATATATCATTAAATTTCATCTGTTAAATCCCGCCCCAGATCTCAATTGCACTCTATTTTATTTTAAAATTTTATTGCCGAATGTCGATATATTGCAATCCATACAACTAAAAAACATTGACAAGAGTTTCAGAATGGTTTATTATTTATTCTATCACTTTATAAAAAAAAATGCAAATATTTTGTAATAATTAAACCAAAATCTTAAACAAAGATATTTAGAGAAGGTCATATTTCGATGGACATAATGGAGTAACCTTTTTATTGGGTGCCCAATCTATAAAAAATGACTAGATGGTCCCGAAGAAAGGATTCAGACGGTAGTCAGATGGATTATTGTTGATGATTAATTAATATTTATGAAATATTTCAAATTATGAATAATTATAAGTGCTCCTTAGCTTATAAATGTTTCTATTCTATGAATACGTATAACATGATTGCATATCAGATGATTTGTTCTCCAATGGTGTTCTCCTTTCACTTCTTTCAAGCTGAGATCTACAAGTTCCAAGTTTATTTATTTATATTGTTTATGAATAAATAAAGTTTATTGTTGTTTAATATGCCTTTTCATAAATTAAAGTTTTATTTAGGCTGGTTAACCTCCCACTTTCTCTCGATTTGATTATTCCTGGTTCTCACAGAGGGTAATAAATCTATTCTAACTAGGGTGGAATTGATGGAGTTTTCAATAAGTGAGACTGCCACGAAATAAAAGTCAAACCCCCAGGCCGAAACCGGTGATACTTTTGATAACATGAGGTTGCTAAATTAACGTCTCTACTCCTCTCGTACAACGGCCTACCCGTTTGTCAGACTTCTGTTTCAGTCTCTTAAGTCCTTTTATCAGACTGATCTTCTCCCACTCCCCTCTCCTTTTCGAAATATTTATTGAGCATTCTTCCCCAGCAATTCCATGGACTATCTTTGGGTAGCTCTTGCTCGGCTGGGAGTTAATGTTGTATTTCTTCTTTAGGGTCACTTTCAGACGGAGTCTCACCACCTTAGAAGCCTGGTTTACGGGGATACTTTCTAGACCACTTCTCTTATCTTCATGGTTATGGTGGATTTCATGGCTGTTCTTTGTTACATTTCCGCCTTTCTGAGGCTGGTTCATGGTTCTATTTTTGGACACACCTTGAGACTGTTGAAATATGCCTTATTTTTCATTTCATAAAAGGATTTCCCACTATACTTGTTTGTTTGATATTTCCTTTTTTATTTTTTCTTCACCTACCTATTGTCTGTCTGAAATTCAATCCATCTTTATTTACAACCTTTATCACCCTGCTCATTTATGTTCACTATTTAGAGCATTTTATTTTAATTGTTCGTTTGGTAGAATTTTAAACCTCACAATATTTTTTTTCATAATTTTTTTGAGTTTCTCATCTTTTAAGATCTTCTAGATAATTTATTTAATGTCTATAAATTTTTGATATTTTTTAATTAACTACTCATTGATTTTACTCAAAATCTCAGATGATTTAGACCCTATTTATCGGCTAATTTATATTTTTGGAAATATAAATTAATTCAAAAATTATTATTGTCTTTATGAATCACATTCACATTCTCAAAATCAAACCCATATTTATTTTGAAAAACATGTATTAATTCTTTGTGTTCTTTCCGATATATTTGTCAATACCATATTGGTACATGCTATTCTTAATTGCTTAGTTTCACCCATATATAGATATATATTGTTGAACAATTAATACATTTTTTGTTTTATTTCTTGGTTTGAAACGCAATGAAATGTCTTCTTATATATCATAATCCTTTAACGACGTTTTTATTCCTTCTGATAAATCTTTTATGTAATTAAAACTACTTTTTATAACCTATTGTTCTGTTTGGATTTTTTAAGACTTAATATCTACACTTTCTTTATTAAATTCCTTCATGAGAAGGATGGCACGATAAATAATTGAAAATTATATCACTATATATTTTTTTTCAATTAAAATTTGTTTTTATTAAAATTAACTACACTCAAACAATTAATAAAAATGTACTATATTATTTTGTCTTTCAATGAATTTTATATTGTAGTTCTAATAATTATGTTATATTTTTCTTATAATTATTTCAATATATTTTACTAATAACATTTTTTCTTTGTATTAAATTACGTTTCTTTTCTTTTCTTTTTTTTATCAGCTAAATACCTGTTCATTTTCTTCCTTCCCCGTTTTGTCGCATAATGTTCTCTTTTATTTATTATCCTTCTCTTCATTCATAGGTATATTTTAAGCGCTTATTTTTTTTCTTACTCACCTACATACACTATATTTTAAAGCTCAAAGTATACGCCCAGCGTATTCTAGTCAGAGTCTAAAGGCGTTTATAAGAAAACCACGCTGTGGCCTAAATATTTACCGTTGGAAAAAATTTATTTCGTATCTAAATAATAATGCTGAATCCGTTTTATGGATATAGAACGATACAAATGCGCATGGATATCTTAAGTGTGAAAGAAGACTATAAAACTTCTTAAAATTGTTTTGACGGTTGTTGACTTTATTTTAAAAATTATTCAAGATTATTAAATGATTGTACTCTAATTTGACATATTTAGTGTACGGTTCCCTCTTATTTAAAAAAAATACACTACGAAATTATTTAAGGTTTTTCCCTAAACTGAAAACATATACATGCGGGCCATTAATATGTCAGCGGTGATATATTGCTAGAGAATAGGGGTGTGTTAATGTGTAAAATGTTTTAGCATTGTTAATTAAATTTTCCCACTGTCAAACTTAACAATAGTACACGAGACTAATGTAGTGCGCGATTACATGTCATCATGATATATTTTTCCTTATATAAAAGTTGAATTAACGGTAATGATAAATTGTCTATTATAGTGTGTTTCGTAAATTCAATTTTATATTGAATTAATAAAAAATTGAATAAAGAACTGTAAGTTACATGATATGTATATAAATGAAATGAAAAATAACTTCTCAACTTAGAATAGCTTATATAAATAAAATATCTTACAAAATAACTAATTTTAATTATTTCCAATTTATCTTTTTTCGGAGTTGAGCTTTGGGGCTCCACTAAACCATCAAATTCCTCCCGAATCCAATCCTTACAGTGCCTTCTATCCTTATAGTTCAAAGTCCTAAGTAAAACCCTTAATGCCCCTTACTTTGTCACAAATCAAGTCATCCATCAGGACCTCAATGTCCCATATGTTGCTGATTTGGCCAGAACCAGATACCATTCCTTCCATGATAAACTTCACAATCACAAAAATGCACTTGTTTCTAACCTGGCTTCTCCTTCATTGCCTAATAATGAAAAGAAGATGGCCTCGAGATCTTCTACTTTAGAAATGTTTTTGGAGTTCTATCAATGGGTAGATTTTCCAGATGTTTGCATCATGCCACTATGTCATCGACTGCAAATTAACTTGATGTGTATATATGTATACAGTTGTAAATAACAATAAATAAATTATAAAAAAAAAATCTTTCTTCGATATTTTCGTTCCTCCATTTTACGTTACCTTTTTAATACTTAACTTGATTTTTCATAGATTTTATAAAAACTTATTATGCTTAAATCATCTAAACTATGAACTGTTAAATCCACAATAGGAAATAGAGAATAAATAGGACAAAATTATATGGATGAAATTAACAAGGACACTAAAGAAAAGTGAATGTAATCCAGAAAAAAAATGGTCTCCAAAACATTGAAGAAAAATAAATGATAAACAAAGAAAATAAAAAGGAAGAATATTAAAAAAAGATAAAATATCAGGGATTGTACGCATCCTTAGGTTTGAATAAAAAACTCAATTAATTAATAATTAAATTAAAATTGTAAATCCCCAGGTCTTATTATTATATTAATTAATTTTATTAATATATTACGTATTAATTAATTTTAACTAGTTGCTACAATATAATAAATATTTCTCCATGAATTCTTTTCGTTTCCGTATGAAGAACATTTATGTGATAGTTGAAAACTTTTGGATGGTTCGAAACCTACCTAGGTTAAAAATTATAACAATATAGCTAAAGAACTAGATGTACATATAATTAATACATGTAGCTAGGTTTTTTATAAATTTAATGAAGGCAAAGTCACTAAGTAAAGGAACAAACTACATGTAATTATTTGATAATGAATTATTAATTATTATGACTAACACTTATGATTCACCAGGAAATTCAACTATTTTCATCTTGTATCATATGAAATTTATTGAGATGAGATGCTGGAAAAGACATTGTCAAATATCCAGGCAATGTTATGGAGGCTCCAGAGGCCGGAGTGCTGGGAAGGGAACTGGACGTAATGTGATTTCGATCTTATCAGGTCGCAGCAGGACCCCACTCCTGCAACAGTCACTTCCTCAGATCTTTCCGTAACTTGTTACCAATTTAAAATGTTACTCTTACACTTATTGTTTTTGTTAAAAGTTTTTTTTATATATACATAGTTAAGGATCGTTCCAAAATCATATAATATTGCAGTAATCTCGGTGTTATAAGCTATGCGGTATTAAAAATAAAGTTATAAAACAAAAAGGTTAATTCATAATAAAAATGAACAGTCTTCATTTGATCCATTCTCTCAAAATTGTTATCTTTTCAACGTTTCAGACCTAAAACCATTAACAAAGAGACCCTAAAATAATCATATATTTCACTTACATTTTATTACAAACGAAAAACGTTTACTACTAAAAGTCACAATGGATTGAAAGAAAAAGTATGAAAATAAAAAAAAAAGAAACAGAAAAAAAGAGGAATTAACATAAAAGAAGAAATAATGAAAAATAATAAAAAGATAAAAGAACCAAAGTGATGAAACAAAAAAAAAAGTCATTTTGTATTAATATATATTGTTTACTTATTTAAGCATTTATGTCTTAAGATTTAAAAAAAAATGTTTGATTATATTTAGACAAGTATGCAAGTGAACCCAATGAACTTGGGTAGCACAACTTTTTCTTTTTGAATAAAGTCTTTCTTTCCCTTCTCATTTGTCTCATCTTTGCTGTGATAATATTGCATCAAGCAATTTAATCTTCAAAATTTAAGTACTGACAATTTCTGGATTGCTATTTAGTATAATAGTGGCTCAGGGTTTCTGAATCAATTTTAGTCTTTATTTTTTTTCAATATTTTCCGAAGTATTATTTCTTCTATAATTTTCTTCTTTAACATTTTAACTTTTTTTTTTTTTTTTAAAGAAGTTGAGTGAATGGAAGTTCAAAAATGACGTTGCAGTTATAAGCTATAAAGTATCCAAAATGAATTAAATTTAAAAATGTGATTCAATGGTTATATATTTTTTAAAACATGATACGGTATACTATCGCAAATTTCTATATTCATCTGTTTAAATTCAGTGAAACCCCTCTTAACGGACACCCCCTTTAGAGATAGTTTTAGATGCCAGTCAGTAAGGTGTAAATTTTATACTTTTGAATTCTTATAATTCGGACGCCAACATAATTTCACTTCTCTATAACGGAAAGAAATGATAAATTATGGATGCACAAAATAAAAATTTCATAATTATATTCCTGGGATAAGTATAATCCTCGAAAATTAAAATCACCATTTAACTTATAAATCTGGCATGATTGTGATCAATCATTCCCGTTATATTGTACGTATATA